>NC_137804.1:52884884-53124369 GCF_963383645.1 Muscardinus avellanarius | reverse complement strand
CCCTTCAAGCCAAACCTCCAGCCTTTTTTATTTTATACTTTGTGTTAACCTATGACCCTCGTGTCTCAGCCTCCCAAGTGCTGGGATTACAAGCTCACCACCCTACCTGACTCACTGCTTTCTTCTGGGAGTGAAAAATTACCTTGGATTTCTCCTGAAAGTTTGGCAATCATCAGTATTGTTCTGCTGCTCTTGGCCTAAAGTGTAGACGCAGAAAAAGAACTATGAATTGTTACAACATCACAACAGAATTCTTAAATTCTAGGCTGAATGCAAGATATAAATAATGTGATGAGGCCTGCTCTATTTCCCAAAACCTTTCCTTTTAATATTTCTCTTTTCTTTCTTTTGGCAGGTCCGCCCTATTTTTTATTCTTTTTTTTGGCGGGTTTGGGGATGGAACCCAGGGGCATTTGACCTCCGAGCTACACCCCCTGCCCTGTTTTTTATTCTTTATTTTGAAACTGGGTCTCACTGAGTTGCAGAGGGCCTCACTAAGGAGATGAGGCTGTCCTCGAACCGCAATCCTCTGGTCTCAGCCTCCCGAATGCTGGGATGACGAGCGTGAGCCACCATGCCCGGCTTTCCTTTCAATATTTCTGTGTGTGTGTGTGTGTGTGTGTGTGTGTGTGTGTGTGTGTGTGTGTTAGTGGAGATGGAACCCAGAAACTTTCTACACCTGGCTATACTCCCAGACCTATTTTTTTTTATATTTCATTTGGAAAGAGGGTCTCACTAAGTTATAGAGGGCCTCACTAAGTAGCTGAGGCTGGTTTAGAACCTGCGCAATCCTCCTGTTTCAGTCTCCCAAGTACTGGAATACAAGTGTGCGCCACCACGCCCCTCACCTTTCAATATTTCAAACCATGCCACAGCACTGATGACCAAGAACCTTGTGCACTCTGATTGACTAATGGAGGGAATGACACCACCCTTACCTACGCAGGCCAGGTTCCTCAAGGTTTCCTGCATCACGTGTCGGTAGAGCTCCTTTTGGGAGGGATCCAGCAAAGCCCACTCCTCCAGGGTGAAGGTCACAGCCACATCCTCAAAAGCCAACAACACCTAAAACATGGCAAATATTTCTAGCATGAAGGGAGAGACTCAGATCACTGCAGATTTTTACTAACTTCAAAGGAAGTTCTTCCCATGATGCTCTGTTCCCTAAATGTTCCCTCCATGCCTTGCTCATCACACTCTTACTCTCCATCCATTCCCACACCATGTCCTGCAGCAATTCTGATGGGAGGCTGAAGGTATACGGTCCTAGGAGGACCCCGACACCCACAGTATTTCTGGGTCATCTCAACTTTTCTTTGGGCACCGTAGCATCACTTAAATAAAGTCCTAGCTGTGTGTGGTGACCTGCACTTGTAAACCCAGGACGGCCCAGCCCGGGTTACTTAAATGCTCTTGCTTTTTTTTTTTTTTTTCCTTGTACTGAGGGTAGAACCCAGGGGCTTTCTACCTTCTACCTCCAGGCTACACTCACAGACCTATTTTATATTTTATTTTGAAACAGGATCTCACTGAGTTGCAGAGAGCCCCACTAAGTAGCTGAGGTTGCTGTGAACCAGGATCCTCCAGTCTCAGCTTCCTGAATGCTGGCATTACAACCGTGCGCCACTGTGCCCAGCTCCCATCATTCAATGCTGACACCACTCAGAGTTTACAGTCCTGACAAGTTCAGGGCTTAGATGGACCCCATTATCCCTGCTGGAAATGCCAGACCAAAGTGTGTGTTTGCTCTGACTGGTCACCAGACCCCATCCAGAATAATAGAAGGGCAGCAACTTGAGTCACGCTGTTAGTATAATTCAGATATTATATAAAAGAGGTTTTTGATAAGCAAAGACACTTCTGTTCCTGCAATTTCCAAGGGTTTTAAGGATCTCTGTGCCAGAATCTGGCACAAAGACCAGATTATTATTATTAATACTATTAGTATTGTTTTATTATTATTAGAGTACACACCCAAAGAAATACTCAAATTCGTCATCAATAGCAGTGATTAAAAACCCCCAAAGTCGGGTGTTGGTGGTGCAGCCTTGCAATCCTAGTACCTGGGAGGCCAAGACAGGAGGATCCCGCATTATGGAAGCCAGCCTCAACAACTTAGTGAGACCGTTTCCAAATAAAATATTTAAAAAACTGGGCTGGGAATGTAGCCCAGAGTTGGATTTCCCTTGAGTTCCATACCCAGTACTACCAAAAAAAAAAAAAAAAAAAAAAAAAGATTCCCCACGTCCAGGTCTACTGCTTTATGGTCTGGAAAAACATGCTATTGTATACAACACATTCTCTATTACACTTACAGGATGTTCTGTTTTTATCTTATTGTCATAAGAGAAGACAAGCACATTACAAATCCACCGCTGGCCCAGATGCACCCCTAGGCCAAGGACCCAGGGCAGCCTCCAGGGCTGGCAGGAGGCCATCCAGCCATCTCACTAGTCCCTCCTTTCCTAGCACGTGCCCTCCCACATTTCACCACTTCCTGTTTCTGGGTGGCCCGGAATCTTGCCTAGAGTTTAGGGTGCCACAGGCTGTCACAGCGCCCAGGAGGCTGAAGCACCGATCAGTGATCTCAGCAGCTGAAAGGAGTCCCCAGTATGGCGGATTTGAACAGTAAAATCCACTTAAATGTGTGGTCGCAGGCCCTGCGGCCTGTGCACCTCACTGGAGAGCTACACCGGGCCTGAATCCTCTGGTTGGACAGTGAGTTAGGTGTGGCACCCCAAGAACTAAGTGACTAGGAGAAGAACCACACTGAGATCAATCTCCACTACTCAAATACACACACACATACACCCATCCACCCTAAAATGTGAAAGGCCTATTTCAGGGCTCTGAGAGAGAAGGGCAGGCCTCTCAGGAAGGCAGAAAACAACCAGGCACGTTGGCCTGCACCTGTATTCCCAGTACTTGGAGTCTGAGACAATGGGATCCAGGTTTAAGGTCAGCCTCCGCAGTTTAGTGAGGCCCTCATCAACTTACTAAGGGTCTGTTCCAAAAATTAAAAATAGCCTGGCGTGTTGGCGCACGCTTGTAATCCCAGCATTTGGGAGGCTGAGACATAGGATCTCATTTCAGGGACGGCCTCAGCTACTTAGTGAGGCCATTGGAGTCAATCTACAATACCCCCTCCCCCCGCCAAACATCAGCAGCCCTGGACGGTATTGGGGAGACTGAAAGGAGGATTCCATATTCAGAGCCAACTCCAGAACTTTAATGGGACCCTCAGCAACTCAGACAGACCCTGTTTCGTAATATAATATTAATCAGGTCTCCCCGCGACCCTCGCGCGGTCAGGGCCGCGGGCCGCGCCCAGCTGCAGAGAGGCCCCGGCACCGCAGGGGAAGCCGCCGCCGCCGCCCGCTCTGCAGGGGCCGCCCAGGCCCAGGGCGCCGGGACTCAGCGCCGCGGCCGCCGCCGCCGCCAGCCGCCCTCCTTGCCGCCCCGGACTCGCCTCACTCACCATGGCGCCGACGGGCCGCGGCCCCCAAGACTCTCGGGTCTTCGGAGGTCCCGGAGCTGGACCAAACAACCGGCCTGCTCCGCAGGAAGACAGATAGGCAGCCACGTGGTGGTTCCAAGCGGAAGTTCTGGGAGCAAGGAGAGCCCGCCCCTGTGCTCCTGATTGGCTTAGAACACAAGCCCCACCCCCACGCCTCTGACTGACAGGGCTTCAAATGGAATGCTAAGTGACTGCAGCAAGGCTCAGGCTGGAGACTGAAGGAGAAAGGAAGAAGTCTATCCCCGGGTACAGGGTGTCTCCACCAGGGTGCAGTTAGCTCAAAGCCAGGAACTGTATTTGGGAGTCCAAATTTCCCATCAATCAAAGGCTAGCACATTAGACGGCAAAGCACTTATTAAAACTCTCCAGTGCCCGAAAACCAAGACGAAATTCTCTCCTTCTTGGGACTGGCCAGACATTTTCGAGCATGGATCTCTAATTTTTCACTCTGAGCAAAACCCCTATATGAGGTTCCAATGGGGCCTACACATAATCCCCTGATGACATCCATCCATCCTTCCAAACCTTACAACAGGCGTTAACCTGAGCCCCAGCTCTTCATCTTCCTAACCTGCAACAACCATTCATGCTGTCCGTCCATGACAATTCAGGCCTGGAGCAGGCGTGGTGGCGCAGGCTTGTAATCCCTGAGCTTGGGAGGCTGAGGTAGGAGGATCGCACAGGTTCGAAGCCAGCCTCCGCTACTTAGTGAGGCTCTCAACAATTAGTAAGACCCTGCATTCAAATAAAATATAAAATAGATCTGGGAGTATAGCTGGGAGGTAGAAAGCTTCTGGTTCCACTCCCAGTACCACACACAAACACAAAAAATCCTTTTATATAATATCTGAATTTTACTAATAGTAACTCAAGGTGTGGCCCTTCAATAATTTCTGGATGGGGTCTGGTGACCAGTCAGACCAAATACACACCTTGGGCTTGCATCTCAAAAGTCGTGTTGCCCTCTGGACTCTGGGTGAATTCAATGTTCTTCCCTCCACCCTTGTTTATTGGCTTGCAGTGGGAATGTGCTTCTGATTACATCTATGTTTCTGCCATAATTTGAGCTTGTTGGTCCTTACCTCAAAAATAGCCTGCGGGAAAGTAATGCATCCTATCTGATGATCATTCCAAGTGCACTGTATGTTTTAATGCCCTCATAAAATATGCTTTATTCTGTAAACTCAGTTAACCTTGTAGAATGTCACGAGAGGCATGCAGCATATGGTACAAAGGGTTGTGTCTCTGAATAAAGTTACTAGAGGAGCAATTGTCCATAGAATCCCCAGTGTGAATTCGCTCATATACCTGCAAGTTACTGAGAAATCTAAAGGCTTTCCCACATTGCTCACATACATAGGGTTTCTCCCCAGTGTGGATTCACTCATGTTTGTGAAGGTATCTGGAGGAAATAAAGCCTTTTCCACACTGCTTACATACATAGGGTTTCTCACCAGTGTGAACTTGCTCATGTATTTTTATGTAACTGGAAGACCTAAAGGCTTTCCCACATGGTTTACATGTGTAGGGCTTCTCTCCACTGTGAATTCTTTCTTGGATTTTAACATAATGGGAACTGCTGAAGGTTTTCCCACACTGCTCACACTCATGGTGTTGATCTCCACTGTGACTCCCTTCATGCTTTAGAAAACTCTTGGGAGAGCTGAAGGCTTCCTCCTGTTCTTTGTATTTATCAGGTTTCTCTCCATATTTCAAAGGCACACATGGTTTCTGTCCAGAGTGAGCGCTGTGGGGCTTATTAAAGGTTAAATGACCAAAGAGAACATCTCCACACATCTGCCTTTCACCTGGTTTGACTCCAGGATGAGTTTTCTGCTTGTCAATAAGATCTGAAGAGGAGCTAAAAATTATTCCACAATCACTATCAAGTTTATATTCAAAGAATCTTGCTACGACTTGATTTCTGCAAAAGATAAAAAGAGAAATATATTAGCAATTATGTGTTTATTAGTAATTATGTGTTATTTTCTATAGAGCCAGGTGTGGTCACTCACACTTGTAATCCAATGCCAGTGCTTGGGAGGCTGAGGCAGGAGGATCGCACAGGTTCAAAGCCAGCCTCAGCTACTTAGTGAGGCTCTCAGCAACTTAGTGAGACCCTACTTCCAAATAAAAAGTATAAAATAGGTCTGGGAGTATAGCTCAGAGGTAGAAAAGTCCTGCGTTCCACCCTCAGTACCAAAAAAGAATTTTCTATGTGACATGCAGGCTTAGAAATTTTTTAACATGAATTGCTGAAATGCTCTTCAGGATACTTCTATGAGCTAGTATCAAAGCATTAGTATCCATATCAAGTCTTTCATTGATAAATCATTCTGTCCGTTTTCTTTTTATTCTGTTATATGATAGAACCCAGTGCCTTATACATGCTACAAAAGCTTTCTAATAGCCAGGTGTGGTGGTGTACCCTTGTAATCCCAGCATTTGAGAGGCTGAGACCGGAGGATCCTAGGATCACAGTTCGCAGACAGTCTCTGCTACTTTGTGAGGCCCTTTGCAACCCAGTGAGATCCGGTTTCAAAATAAAGAATACATAAAGTAGGGCAGGGGGTGTAACTTGGAGGTCGAATCCCCCTGGGTTCCATCCTCAGACCCACAAAAAAAAAAAAAAGAAAAGAAAAAAGATTACACCCAGATATTCTACCTCTGAGTTAGACCACCTTTCTATTCTCACCCCTTTCTATTTTTTTTTTTTTTTTTGGTAGTACTGGAGGTAGAACCTAGGGCCTTTTCTACCTCCGGGCTATGCTCCTAGACCTATTTTTATATTTTATTTGGAAACAGGGTCTCACTAAGTTGTTGAGAGCCTCAGTATGTAGCTGAGGCTGGCTTCGAACCTGTGGGATCCTCCTGTCTCAGCCTCCCAAGCGCGGGAATTACAAGCGTGAGCAACCATGCCCGCCTCACCTCTTAAGTCTCACTAGTTGCTAAGGCTGGTTTCAAACCTGAGATTTTTGTCACATTCCCCTAAATACTGGCAGTACAGGCCTTCTCCACCTTCCTAGTCTTTTACACTCTCTCCCTAATGTTTCTGGGCTGGCCAAA
Source organism: Muscardinus avellanarius (assembly GCF_963383645.1). Lineage (NCBI taxonomy): Eukaryota > Metazoa > Chordata > Mammalia > Rodentia > Gliridae > Muscardinus > Muscardinus avellanarius. The sequence continues at coordinate 53,117,786 of NC_137804.1, read as the reverse complement.
AACTCACATTCCTCCTGCCTAAGCCTCCCATGTAGTAGGGTTTATAGGCATGAGCTACCACACCTGGCTCATTTCCCATTTCATAATATTCTTTTCCCAGTTAAGTACTTAATTATACTGAATATTTAAATCATATTGAAACACATTCCAGTACTCCATATGAACAATGTTAGAGACAAAATCTGTTTTAGATTTTGAAATGTTGGCATGAGATACCTCAAAGATATGTCCCACTATATACACAAAATCTTTTGCATTAACTACACTTTATTCCCAAACCCTAACATATGTAGTATTATACATGAAACTGCATGTATATATGTTGAATCATAAGAAAAACTAGACTTATGATGTCACATTTGTGCTCAGAATGTTTGTACTATTGAAACTTTTTTTTTGCAGTACTGGGGGTGCATTCTACCTCAAAGCTACACAGAGCCCTATTTTTATTCTTTATTTTGAATCAGGTCTCACTGAGTTGCAAAGGGCCTCATTAAATAGCTGAGGCTGGCAAGAACGGCGATCCTCTGGTCTCAGCCTCCCAAATGGTGGGATTACAAGCATCCGCCACCACACCTGGCTATGTTGAAACATTTATAATGTTGAAATCTCCAATTGTAAGAAGTTCAATGTATATGCATTTTTGGAATATAGTTTGAGATTAAATCAATGTAAGTTGGGGGTTCTCTGAATCATTTTCTTCCTTGTTAAACTCCCCGACATGCTAGTGTTCTTAGACTCGTTGCTTACTTTCTCTCTCTTCCAAGCTAAACCTCCAGCCCTTTTAATTTTATTTTATATGTTGTTTTAATCTACAATCCTTCTGTCTTAGCCTCCCATGTGCTCAGATTACAAGCTCACCTCCCTACCTGACTCATTGCTTTCTTCTGGGAGTAAAAAAAATTACCTTAAATTTCTCCTGAGAGTTTCGGAATCATCTGTAATGTTCTGCTTCTCCTGATCTTGGCCTAAAGTACAGACCAGAAAGAAAATTATGAAGTATTATATCACACAAAATTAGGCTGAAAGCAAGATATAAATAATGTGATGAAGCCTGGTCTATTTCCCAATATCCCAAAATGTTTCCTTTCAATATTTCTTTTTTTGTGTGTGGTAATGGAGATGGAATCCAGGGGCTTTCTGCCCCCAGGACTACACTCCCAGACCTATTTTTTTATATTTTATTCGGAGACAAGAGTCTCAAGTTGCTGAAAATCTCACTAAGTAGCTGAGGCTGGCTTTGAACCTGTTCAATCCTCCTTTCTCAGTCTCCCAAGCAAGTGTGCACTACCACGCCATTCTCCTTTCAATATTTCAAATCATGCCACAGCACTGATGAACAAGAACCATGTGCGCTCTGACTGACTAATGGAGGGAATGACACCACCCTTACCTATGCAGGCCAGTTCCTCAAGGTTTCCTGCATCACATGTCGGTAGAGCTCCTTTTGGGAGGGATCCAGCAAAGCCCACTCCTCCAGGGTGAAGGTCACAGCCACATCCTCAAAAGCCAACAACACCTAAAACATGGCACATATTTCTAGCATGAAGGGTGAGACTCAGATCACTGCAGATCTATACTAACTGCAAAGGAAGTTCCCATGATGCTCTGTTCCCTAAATGTTCCCTCCACGCCTTGCTCATCACACTCTTACTCTCCATCCAGTCCCACATCATGTCCTGCAGCAATTCTGATGGGAGGCTGAAGGTATATGGTCCTAGGAGGACCCCGACACCCACAGTATTTCTGGGTCATCTCAGGTTTTCTTTGGGCACTGCAGCATCTCTCAAAAAAAGTCCTAGCTGTGTGTGGTGACATGCACTTGTAAACCCAGTATTATCCAGCCTCAGTTACTTAAAGAGAGACCCTGTTTCAAAAGAAAAAATGAAAAGGGCTAGGGGTGTAGCTCAGCTGCAGAATGCTCTTGGTTCCTATTTCTGGTAAATAATGACGCCTATATGCTTTTCTCTATTGTAAGATGATAATGTGACTTGGAATTCATATATTAGGCAATAAATAACAGCAGCAAAGATCGCCAGACCCCAGTCACCCAGTAAGCAGAGGTCAGAGGTCATGCTGGCCATCAGGCAGGAGAAAGTTGGCAAGCCAGAACAAGAAAAGGCAGACATGGAAGGTAGCTGATGTATGAACATCCTGCTTATGGTGCAAACTGCTCTGCTCTCTTGAAGAGGCGTGTTTCTGTTTTTTGCACTGATAGCAAAATGGCACAAAAAAACCCAGAGGTTAGCCAGGTATGGTGGTACATGTCTGTTTTCTTTTCTTTCTTTCTTTCTTTTTTGGCATTACTGGGGATGGAACCCATGGGCATTCTACTTCTGAACTACAGCCCCAGACCTATTTTTATTATTTATTTTGAAACAGGGTCTCACTGAATTGCCAAGGGCCTCACTAAGTAGCGGAGGCTGTCTGCGAACCGTGCTCCTCCCAAACGCTGGGATTACAAGCGTGCGCCATCATGCCTGGCCGTCTGTTTTCTTAATACTTGGGAGGCTGAGACAGGAGTACTGTAGACTGATAGCCAGCCTCACCAACCCAATGAGGCTCCCATCCACTTAGACCCCGTTTCCAAATTTAGTGGTGGTACTGGGGTTCTCCTGGAAGCCCTTCTACCTCCAGGCTATACTCCCAGACCTATTTATATATATATATATTTTTTTTTTTATTTGGAAACAGGGTCTCTTAAGCCAGCAAGGCTGGCTTCAAACCTGCATGATCCTCCTGTCTCCGCCTCCCAAGCGCGGGGATTACAAGCGTGCACCACCATGCCAGGCTTCAAATAGGGATGGGGAACCTGGGAGGGAGAGACCTGAAAATGGAATCACCGGACAGCTGCCTGACGAGAAGCTGCCCTGAAATGAAAATACCGACATTTGCCTGATGAGCAACTGACAAAGTTTATTCTCTAAAACCAAGATCTTTATACCCTTCTCTAGTTAGGTTAATCCTCAGATCCTAGTAGAAAAGTGTAAACACCAAAGTACAATAGTGGGGTATTAAGTGAAAGACATGTAAATCACTAAGATACAGTCATAAGCAAGACAAAAGGAAGACCTGTGACATTATAGGTCTTGTGATTAAGATCAGCCCCCCCCCCCCCCCCCGCCCTCACTGGTGGGCCTTAGAGGGCAAATTCAGGAAAGGACAGGAGTCACACCCAGAGTTTTGGAGGATTCGACCCTGGTACCTTTGTTCCTCAGGCTTCTCCACGTCCTCAGTCATTTCTCCCTCTTTTGTTAAGCTGACAAGAGGTTAGAGGACTTTGATCCGGATAAGGCTCTCCAGACCCACCTGAGTCCTGAAGGACAAGCATAAGACATAGCCTAATAAGTATCAATTGGAATAGTCCAGCTGGTGTTTTCACTAAATTTGGCAAAGGACCTAGGTTCCATACCCGGTACTAAATGGTCTGGAAAAACATCCTACTGTATAGAAACAACACATTCCCTACCTTTGTCCTAAAAATTAACCATCAGCAGAAAGAACATTTAAGCAAAATTTGAGTTTCTCTTCTTCCTCCAGGCCTCTGATCTTTGATCCACCCTCAGCCTAGCCAGCACACAACACTCCTTTATTGTTATCCTAAGAAGCTGAGACCAGGCAAAACACTCTCAAGTCTAGGGTCTGATGTCACCACCCCATCCTCCTCTCCTCTCCTCTCCATCTTTTCTCTACGCCTGAGGGCTCCTACACTGAAAAAAGAGCCCTTACATTTGGGACTTTCTCCTCCTGACAAGTTCCTTTCAAAGTCACATTTCTTTTATCTTTTTTTTTTCATTTTGACCTCTTTCCTGTTTGAGGACAACCCATCTCCCTCCACTCATACGCCAGCCACATGTGTATGTGGACCTCTTCTTGGTAATATGGTGATATGGGACGGCCTCTGGATATTTAGGGATTTACTGGCGTCCTGAGGAGAGCAAGGCTCAGGAACATGCAGTGGACTGAGGCCCTGCTTCCAGACAGCCAGAGAACTTGGAGAATGTGGTCTGCCTGGGAAGACAGGAGTGTTTGGAGACCCAATCCCCTGGCTCCTCCCACACAGAAGCCGACCCTCTGCCACCACTGCACAAGCAGTGATAGGTGGGATGCGAGCCCAGATACCACAGGGCTCTTGGAAGGATGCCCAGCACCGCTGCTGGCCCAGCTGCACCCCGAGGCCAAGGACCCAGGGCAGGCTCCAGAACTGGCAGGAGGATGCCCCCCCATCTCATCAGTCCCTCCTCCCCAGCCCATGGCCCCCTCACATTTCACCACTTCCTGTTTCTGAGTGGCCGGGAGTCTAGGCCAGTTTAGGGTGTCAGAGGCTGTCACAGTGTGAGGAGGCTGAAGCACTGAGCAGTGTTCACAGCAGCTGAAAGGGGTCCCCAGTATGGCGTAATGGATTGTAAAATCCCCTAAATGTGTTACTGTTGCCCCTGCTGCCTAGGCACCTCACTAGAGCGCTCCTACTGGGCCTGGAACCTCTGGTTGGATAGTGGTTCAGGTGCCACCCCCAACCCCCGGGGAACTAAGGGACTAGGAAAAGAGACACACTGTTTTCAATCCCCAGTACCGAAAATAACCCCCACGCACTCACACATCTCAAAGGACAAAGGAATATTTTAGGGCTCTGGTAGAGAAGAACACGCCTCTCAAGAAGGCAGAAAACTGCCAGGAATGTTGGCCAGGGCATGTAATCCCAGTACTTGGAATCTGATACAATGGGATTCCAGGTTTAAGGTCACCCTCAGCAATTTAGTGAGGCCCTCAGCAAATTACTGAGACCCTATTCCAAAAATAAAAAACAGCCCAGGTGACGGCACATGCTTGTAATCCTAACATTCGGGAGGCTGACACAGGAGGATCCCGGTTCCTGGATATCCTCCGCTACTTAGTGAGACCCTGTTTCAAAATAAAGAATAAAAGCCTGGCGTGGTGGCGCACGATTGTAATCCCCGCGCTTGGGAGGCGAAGACAGGAGGATCACACAGGTTCGAAGCCAGCCGCGCTGGCTTAAGAGACCCTGTTTCCAAATAAAAATATAAAAAATAGGTCTGGGAGTGTAGCCCGGAGTTAGAAGGGCTTCCAGAAACCCCAGTACCACCAAAAAAATAAAAACACAAAACAAAGAATAAACAATAAGGCTAGGGGTGTCGCTCGTAATGTCCTTGGGTTCCATCCCCAGTACCAAAAAAATAAAATAAAATCTAAGATAGGGCCGGGGTAGAGCCTGAAGTTAGAAAGTCCTTGGGGTCAATCCACAATACCCATGCGCCATACACAAACAGCAGCAGCGCTGGACTGGACTGGGGAGACCGAAAGGTCAGGATTGCATATTCAAAGCCAGCTCCAGCACTTTAATGAGACCCTCAGCAACTCAGAAAGACCCTGTTTCGAAATAAAATGATATTAATCGGGTCTCCGGGGACTCCTGGCACGCACGCTGCTCGCTACCCTCACTCACCATCTCACGGCTTCTGGGGACCCGCGTCCACCCTGAGGCCCCAGCAGCCCAAGGAGGTCCAGGGATTCGCCAGATCATCCGCCTGTGCGCTCTCAGCAAGAAGATCTGCGGCCACGTGGGGCCCGAGCGGAAGTTCCGGGAGCCGGGAGAGCCCGCCCCCTGAACACGATTGGTCGGTGCTGCAAGTCCCGCCCCCACGCCTCTGGGTTGCCAGGACTCCAAAGGGACTGCTGAGTGACCGACCTGGGGACTGAAGAAGAAAGGAAAATGTCTATCCGTAGCCAGGCCCAGGCGCCCGACAGTAACCCAGCACTTGGTGGGGCGGAGACAGGATAGCAGGTTCAGTGGTCAGCCTCAGCCACTGAAAGAGACCCTGCTTGGGAATAAAAAATAAAATAAAATAAAAACAAATAATAAAAATAAAATAGCTCCTGCCAGGCGTGGTGGCGCACGCTTGTAATCCCCGCGCTTGGGAGGAGGAGACAGGAGGATCGCGCCGGCTCGAAGCCAGACTTGCTGGCTTAAGAGACCCTGTTTCCAAAAATAAAAAAGTACAAAATAGGTCTGGGAGTGTAGCCCGAAGGGAGAAGGGCTTCCAGGAACCCCAGTACCACCAAAAAATAAATAAATAAGTAAATAAATAAATAAATAAAATAGCTCAAAAGTAAAACACCCAGGCTCAACTATCCAGTACAAATAAATAAATGATACATAAATGAATTAATGAATGTGGAGATGGAGCAGGGATGGATCCCGTGACCACATACAGTTATGGCCACAAACAGTTGTACCATTTCCTAAGAAAAAGCCTGCGGGGCACAGAGCCCTCGCCTGTAATGCTTGCAACTCAGGAGGCTGAGGCAGGAGGATTGAATGTTTAAGGCCAGGCTGGGCAACAGAGCAAGACAGTGACTGAAAACAAAAAATAAAATATAGGAAGTGTTACGGATTGAGAGAATATGGTTGTGGGGACATTGTTCCCGGGGACCCCTGTTAGGGTCCCAGATACAATTTCCCTCAAACCACAACAAAACCCAAAATGACCAAAAACAGAAAGAAAAAGAAAAAAAAAAAAAAACGCAGGTTCTAAGAATAAATATGCATAGCTTGGACAGTTGCTGAAGATTTTAAAAAGTTTATTAGAGGGCCGGGCGTGGTGGCGCACGCTTGTAATCCCTGCGCTTGGGAGGCGGAGACAGGAGGATCGCGCAGGTTCGAAGCCAGTCGCGCAGCCGCGCTGGCGTAAGAGACCCTGTTTCAAAAATATAAAATAGGTCTGGGAGTGTAGCCCGGAGGAAGAAGGGCTTCCAGGAACCCCAGTGCCACCAAAAAAAAAAAATAAATAAAATAATAATAATAATAATAATAATAATAATAATAAAAAGTTTATTAGAAAGATAGAAATACAGAAAATAGAAATACAGTCCCATACCCGAGTGGCATGGAGGGGTGACTCCAATGAATACACCAAAGGGATCACAGGTGGACCTGACTATTTATACCCATGGCCTCCATCTTGTTTACATAATTCTGACTAGTGAACATCCCTGTAAGGTACCTCCCCCAGCAAGGTGTGGCAAGGTATCTCCTTTCATGAAGGTCGACCCCTCCTACCATCTTAGCTAGCTTATCCAATCATGTAGATCTGTCTTTAGATAAAGGCCTAGTTCTCCTCTCCTAAGAGCTGTCTGGCAGAGAAGGACGCACAGTCCAAGACCTGGAATGTGTCCTCTCTGGTCCCTGTCATCAGTCTATCTGCTTAGCTATCTTTCAATCCAAACTCCTATTTTGTGAGTGTGTGGATACGTGTATGTGTGTGTGTGTGTGTTATATGTATGAGTGTGTGTGTACTACAGGTGATTTAATACAGGGATGTTCTACTTCTGTGTCATTCTCAGCCCTATTTTATTTATTATTATTTTTTTTTTTTTTTGGTGGTACTGGGGTGGAACCCAGAGGCCTTCTACCTTCGGGCTATACTCCCAGACCTATTTTATATTTTTATTTGAAACAGGGTCTCACTAAGTTGCTGAGAGCCTCACTAAGTAGCTGAGGCTGGCTTCGAACCTGTGCGATCCTCCTGCCTCAGCCTCCCAAGCGCGGGGATTACAAACGTGCGCCACCACGCCTGGCTCCATTTTAGTTTTATTTTGAAACAGTGTCTCACTAATTTGTGGAGGGCCACACTAAATTGCTGAGGGTGACCACAAACTTATGAGCTTCATATCTTAACCTTCCAATTACTCAGATTGCAAGTATGTGCCATCGTGCGAGGCCTTTTACTTTTTTTTTGAAATAGGTCTTGCTAAGTTACCAATCACTGGAATCCAACTTGCCATCCACCTGTCTTGACTTCCCGTGTGCTGAAACTATAGCTGTGGCCCCCACATCCTGCTCGAAGGATATGGTTTGAGCAAAAATAAAATAGGACCTGACATGGTATGCAGGTGTGTTACTTGCTTCTCCCTAAAGTATTTGTATCTGGAATCACACATGGATTTCATGTTGATGTATCTGCTAAGGTCTTCCCCACCATACTTTGCAATTTCCACCTGAAGTGTCACCTGCTCCAGAGACAGTGGGTCCCTTCCCCGAGAGGCAACCACAGCAGGAGAATAGGATTCGCCTCCCTTGAGAAGAAGGGATCCTCACCACCCTGGAGGGGCTCTGCACCACATGTTGGGGGCAAAATTTGTTAGAAATAACTTCATGGTATTAAGAAAAGACACGGGTTGAAAATATCTTGGCAAAGCAATTTTACTTTTTTGCAAAAAGAAGGGTGCACCCAAGTATGTGAGAGAGCACATCTGACAAAGAATGAGGTGGGTCCTATATCCCTGATCGATGCTTCCCATGTGCTGAACTCCTACTGGTAGAAGTGACAGCTTCAGCTTCACATCTTCCCTGTCAGTTACAGTGGAAGATGGGCGTGGGGGTGCATGCTTGTAATCCAAGTACTTGGGAGGCTGAGACAGGAGGATCGCAGATTTGCAGCCAGCCTCTGCTACTGACTGAGACTCTGCTTCAAAATCAAGAATAAGCCGGGCGTGGTGGCGCACGCTTGTAATCCCCGCGCTTGGGAGGCGGAGACAGGAGGATCGCGCAGGTTCGAAGCCAGCCGCGCTGGTGTAAGAGACCCTATTTCAAAAATATAAAATAGGTCTGGGAGTGTAGCCCAGAGGTAGAAGGGCTTCCAGGAACCCCAGTACCACCACCAAAAAAAAAAAAAAAATCAAGAATAAAAAAGATAAAATAGGGCTGAGGCTGTAGCTTGGAGGTAGAATGCCCCTGCATTGAATCTCCAGTTCTAAAAGAAAAATAAATAAAAATAAAGTATGACTGGAGAGTGTAACATGTCCAGAGATAGAATGCTCTTGGGTTCAATCACCAGTACAACACACAAAAAAGTTATATTCATACATGCACACAAACATCACCAGCCTTTGCCTCCCACTGCAGACCATCCCATCAAACCTCTTTGTAGGTGACTATGAGATTCATAGTATACATTCATAAGAGCACATCACATTTCTTGGTCTTTCCATGCCCATACCTCCTTATCCCCTCCTGCCCTTCCTTACTCCCCTTGATGCTTTTACTACTGTTCCTATTACTGATGGCTCATCATTGAGAATCACACTGACCAGAAAGTTCATATCGCATAATTTGTGAGTGTCCCTGAGTGTGACACCAGAAATGGCTGTTATTAAAGGAGTAAACTGAATGGAAAGGACCAAACTGACACCATCCAACAGCTGGGGGTGTGGATGGAATAAAGAGATGCAAGAATGTGGAAGTGCACGCGCACTGGACACACTGAGCAGCTAGCTGTGTTTACTGCTGTTGCCATCTCTCATGACCATCAGACTCCAGACTCATAGGAGGAGAATAAGGAACACAGACCAACAGCACGAAGAAAAAGCTTTAAGGCAAGTGATTTAGGATCTCTCTGATAGAACAGAGATCCACCCATATAGTGAACGGTGGGCATTCTTCTGGGGGGGGGCAGAGCAAGGGTCAGTTCATAAAGGACCTAATAAAAGTCCAGGATAGATAAGATGCTGATTGGGTCAAATTGGTGCAGTTTCCAGTGCTTCGTTAGCATATCATGTCACCAGGTGACAGTTTGCAGTTGGGACTGTGTAAGGAAAAGTGTCAGGTGCTTTCCTGGTGGGGGTCTGGTGGAAAGCACCCCTATAGGTATGGAAGCATTTTTCCTTGTGGTTCTTTTCCCTCTTGCAGTAGCTCAGAGAAAGAAAAAATATTTTCAGGTTGCTGCAGGCTGCCGCCTATATTAGACTCTTTTGTTTAATAATGGAAAGGGGCGCTATTTGTCCCTGACTACTTATCACAGGCAAGGCAGTCATTGTCCTGAGGGAGGAGAGGGTCTCCTTTGATTCTGAAGGAGGAGAGCAGCAGTCTGTTTTGGGGTCACCTCTTGGGAAATGGTGGTAATGTGGTCAGTCCGGAAATCTGGAAAAGACTTATAATGCATGGTAAGAGCATCAGCCCTATGACAAGCATACTGAGAGAAGTCAGGAAGTGAGCAAACTATTGTTGGAGGGGGACCAGAGTCCATGTGTAGCAATTTTGAGGATGTCCTTGGCCTGAGTTTGGAGCTGGGTGGTATTGTCTCTAAGCAAATTTGATTTGCAAAGAAGCAACATAGATCCTGGAGAAGATGATTGGGGCAAATCGACTAGGGACAAGGTCTATGGCAGACAGGCCCTTTGGTAGAGACTATTCAAAGAAATGAGGGCTATTCCTGAGTCCTGGGAGGAATGTCCAGGGGCATTGCTGTGAAATGTGGCTGTGTGGGTTGGACCAAGTGAAAACATACAGGCGCTAAGAAGAGACATCAATAGTTGTGGTGAAGAAGACATCTCTGAGGTCTAATACTGAGAAGTGCTCAGTGGAGGGAGGGATTGGGGAGAGTAGGGCAGAGGGGTGTGGCCTCACTGGGAAAGAGGGGCAAACAGATGTATTCATACATCACAGGTTCTGTTTGTGTGTGTGTGTGGTACTGGGAATGAAACCCAGGGGCATTCAACCTCTGAGCTATACCCCAGCCCTATTTTTTTTTCAGGTCTTGGGATGAAACCAGGGGCATTCGACCTCCAAACCACCTGCTGCCTTGTTTTTAATCTACTTATTTATTATTTATTTATTTAGCAGGTTTGAGGATGGAATCCAGGGGCATTCTACAACCAAGTTACACCCCCTGTCCTAATTTTGGTTCTTTATTTTGAAACAAGGTCTTATTAAGTTGCAGAGGGCCTCACTAAGTAGCTGAGGATGGCCAAGAACCACGACCTCCTGTTTTAGCCTCCCAAATGCTGGGATTACAAGCATATCCACCATGCACAACTTATTATTTTGAAACAGGGTCTCAATGAGTTGCAAAAGGCCTCACTAAGAAGCCGAGGCTGGCCGCGAATCACAATCCTCCTGTCTTTGCCTCCCAAATGCTGAGATTACAAGTGTGCACCACCATGCCCGACTTTTAATCTTTATTTTGAAGCAGGGTCTCACTGAGTTGCAAAGAGCCTGGAAATTGGGGGACAGGCAAGTGGAGAGTCAGGGGGCAATTTGGAGGCCTGGGTTCCCACAGTGGGAAGTCAGTGTGTTAGAAATGACTTTGTAGAGCCAGGCGCGGTGGCGCACACTTGTAACGCCAGTGCTTGGGAGGCTGAGGCAGGAGGATCACACAGGTTCGAAGCCAGCCTCAGCTACTTAGTGAGGCTCTCAGCATCTTAGTGAGACCCTGTTTCCAAATAAAATATAAAATAGGTCTGGGAGTATAAGCAGGAGGTTAAAAAAAAAAGCCCCTGGGTTCTACCCCCAGTACCACCAGAAAGAAAGAAAGAAAGAAAGGAAGGAAGGAAGGAAGGAAGGAAGGAAGGAAGGAAGGAAGGAAGGAAGAAAGAAAGAAAAAAAGAAAGAAAGGGAAAGAATCTTTGTAGTGTTAAGGATACATGGTTGAAATTTTCTTGGCAAGGTGATTTTACTTTTTTGTAAAAATGGTGCCCCTAAGTATGTGAGAGAGCACACCTGACAAAGAACCAGATGGGTCTTCATATCCCAGATGCAATGATGTTCCTGTGCTGAACTCCTGTTAAAGCTTTATACTCTTCTAGGTCAGCTACTGGGGAAGATGGGTAGGGGGTCAGCATCTGCAATCTCTTTAGAGACGCTAATTTTGCAAAGGAATATATGTCCCCATCAGATTACAAAATGGTGGTTTAAGTCTAAACTACTCCTTTGGCAGAGAAGACACAAATCTATTCTCACAAGAGAATATATCCGATCAACCTTGGGATGTCCCCCAGGATTGACAAACGTCGAGGAGAGGTAAAAATGACAGGCAGAACTAGAATAGATGATGAGAGGCATTCAAGTGAAGAGCTTTCCTGTTAGGTCAACCTTCCTGGAAGAGCTGGGGCTGTTTCTGGAGCAGCAGTGGGAGACTCTTCCCTAGCCAAAGGAGAAGAATCCAAAGGAGCCTCAGAAGAACCACATAGGGAGCCTCAGGTGACAGGTCAGTGACTACTGATGGATATGAAGGTGAGGGATGGCAAATGCTCTGTAAGCTGGAGCTTCATGTGAGGAAAGGAGGAAGGGGTAAAAGGTGAGACATTTGAGAGTGGGGACCAAACGCCTGGCAGCTCTGAGAACTCACTGGAGGGTAACCAGGTGAAAAACCTCACAATTCCAGCAAAGGAGGTGTGCACTTTGGGATCCTAAAGGAGGTGTATTCAGTCTAGCACCTGTCTCAGGTTATTTTTCTCTTCTTTTTCTTTTTTCTTTCTTTTTTTTTTTTTTGTGGTACTAGGGATAGAACCCAGGGACATTCTACCTCTGAGCTACACCCCAGCCCTATTTTTTATTCTTTATTTTGAAACAGGGTCTCACTGAGTTGCAAAGGACCTCACTAGTAGCTGAAGCTGTCTGTGAAGCACGATCCTCTTGTCTCAGCCTCTCAAACATGGGGTTAGTTAGGCTTCTTCTACTCTTTCTGGTGAAGGCTTCTGTTGTATGAAAAGCAACTAATCGTGTTCCTGAAGACTGCCAGCTCCCACTTTTGTTCTGATTTGCTGTATAACCTGAACTGGGGCTGATCATGGCGCAGAGGTCTCTTCCTGAACTCTCTTGTACTCAGCCCTCTGTCACTGATGATGAGAAAGCCTCATCTGTGAGTTCAACCTGCCCTTCTGAACAAAGGCATGTCTTGCTCCCACCCCAGGACCTCACTTCCAGAGCACATCTCCCCAGCCTTGGTGGAGTCTGTGGGGTCCAGGACCCTGGTTGAAGACTTCAGCATGAGAGGTTCAGGTTCAGGGCTGGTCCACAGCCAGCCTTGTGAGGACTGGGGCACCCCACGGGCATAACCTGAAGTGGATGGGACTCACACGCACACGGAAAAGGCTGTCTTCTCAGAAAGGCCAGTGGCTGGGGTTGTGGGATGGGTTTTCTTACTGTTCTTTGCATTGAAGCAAATCTTGAACTCCAAGAAGCTGCCCTCACAGAAGCACTCCAAGAGGTGCTAAAAGCAGAGAAGCGGCTGCCCATGTATTGTAAGAGACCAGACATTTGCTGGAGGCGGCGGCGCATGGGGCACAAGTGGCCTCCTCACCCCAGAGAGAATGAGGAGGAGGAGGACACCTTTAAGCTGCCTGCAATGTCAGTGGTCAAGCAAATAGTAAAATCCCAACAGCCTCATGCTCTAGAGAGAAACCAACTACAGGCAATACTCTTACTGATGAACTACAATTAGTTCTGGCATGTGGGCAGATTTATTACTACAATTTATTTATCTCAAATGACAAAAGGTATGGTCCTGGTGGTCTCTGGCATGAGTAAACACACTAGCAAAAAGTATTTTCTGGTATGCCAGGTGAAACATAAATTGTAATCAACAGTTTTAGCAGTGTAAGCATGAAGAGTACAATTTGCAGGATGGAAAGATGTTAAGTTGTAATAATGTGATAATGACTCAGTGTCAAAGGAAAAATATGGCAAACTCATACATTAGTCTATGGCTATGATTGGATATCTGCAGTTCCCTTTTTTTTTTTTTTCTGGCATTACTGGGGATGAAACCCAGGGGTACTTTACCTCTGAACTATACCCCTAACCCTAAATTAATTTTTATTTTGAAACAGGGTCTCACTAACGTGCTGAGGACCTTGCTAAATTGCTGCGGCTGGCCTCAAACCTGTAATCCGCCAATCTCCCACGTACTGGGATTACCAATTAGATGGTGTTCACCATCATACCAGCTTTTCTGATCTCTTCTCAGCAAATGAAAAGGATATTTGTTAATCTACAGTTTCTTCAATATTTAAAAACTGAAAAAATGCCACATAAAAATGTTTGTTCCACTAAACAAAGATAAAAGGTAAGGAATTGCCATGTGAAGTCAGTAGAAAAATCCTAGCAATTAATAACTCATTTTTCAATGGTATATTAACTATAACCATTGAAAAAGTACATAAAATTTGAGTCCAATGAAATATTGCAAAGAGATTTCAATTTACCTGGGTTCAACAAGTTATAATGAAAAGAGGGGAAAAAACTTTGTGACCAAACTTGATCGATTGTACTGGAGATAAAACTTAGGGGAAGCCAAGCATGGTGGCGCACGCTTGTAATCCCCGAGCTTAAGAGGCTGAGACAGGAGGATCTAACAGGTTTGAAGCCAGCCTCAGCTACTTAGTGAGGCTCTCAGCAACTTAGTGAGATTCTGTTTTCAAATAAAGTATAAAATAGGTCTGGGAGGGCCGGGCGTGGTGGCGCACGCTTGTAATCCCCGCGCTTGGGAGGCAGAGACAGGAGGATTGCACAGGTTCGAAGCCAGCCGCGCGCGCTGGTTTAGGAGACCCTGTTTCCAAATAAAAATGTAAAAATAGGTCTAGGAGTGTAGCCCGGAGGTAGAAGGGCTTCCAGGAACCCCAGTACCACCACCACCAAAAAAAAAAAAAAGGTCTGGGAGTATAGCCCGGAGGTAAAAGGCCCCTGGGTTCCACCCCAGTACCACAAAAAAAAAAAAAAAAAAAAAAAAACACCTAGGGGGATTCTATGTCCAAACTACATCTCCAAATTTTTTATTCTTTATTTTGAAACCGGGTCTCTTGAGCTGGGTGTGGTGGTGCACACTTGTAATCTCAGCATCTGAGAGGCTGAGACAAGGGGATTGCAGTTCACAGCCACAGCTACTTAGTGAGGCCTTTTGCAATTCAGTGAGACCCTATTTCAAAATTAAGAATAAAAAAAAATAGGCCTGGGGGTATAGCTCGGAGGTAGAATGACCCTGGGTTCCATCCCCAGTACTGGAGAAAAAAAAAAAAAAAAGGTCAAATTGAAGCCGGGTCTCACTCAGTACTAGTAGAAGGCTTAAGTAGCTAACATGGCCACAAGTCTGTGATCCTCCGATCTCAGCCTCCAAGTACTGAAATTACAGCATGAGCCACATACCCAGCCTGATTTTGCTCTAAGAGGCCTTATATACTATATCTTGAACAAACTTAAAAACTATGTCACCTCATCATTTGTGTGTAAAAATTGGCAAGGCATAGTCCAGAGATTTACTTTAAGAGCGAGCCACTGATAAACACAACACATTCATAAGTTTTAGATCATTTCCTTCACCTTTGGGTTCCCTGGTGTATTCCACACAAGTTTTTTGCATTGAACTTTTCAAATTACTTGTCTCTAGAGGACTCCACTACATGGGAAATTTTCACAGGACTTGGAAACTATTTTTTTACAACTGACAACTTTCTTGTACTTTTCACATTTGTAAGGTTTTATCTATCCATCCATCCATCCATCCATCCATCCATCCATCCATCTATTTGGTGGTACTGGGGTTCCTGGAAGCCATTCTACCTCCGGGCTACACTCCCAGACCTATTTTTATATTTTAATTTGGAAACAGGGTCTCTTACGCCAGCGCGGCTGGCTTCGAACCTGTGCGATCCTCCTGTCTCCGCCTCCCAAGCATGGGGATTACAAGCGTGCGCCACCACACCCGGCCATTTGTAAGGTTTTAATACAGCGTGCATCTGTACATGTGCACCAACTGAAGACATTTTTTCTTTTTGTGGTAATGAGGGTGGAACCCAGGGGCTTTTCTACCTGCGGGCTATACTCCCAGACCTATTTTATACTTCATTTGTAAACAGGGTCTCACTAAATTGCTGAGAGCCTCACTAAGTCGCCAAGACTGGCTTCAAACCTGTGCAATCCTTGTCTCGGCCTCCCAAATGCTGGGATTACAAGCGTGCGCCACCATGCCTGGCCAACTGAAGACTTTTTCACAACTCGTTTAGTCACGGTTTCTCCAGATACTGTGTTCTTTCATACCTGTAAGTTGATCCAAGATTGCTAGAGGCACTGCCCAAAGCTTTACCTTGATCAGTACAGTCTCAACTATGCATTATTCTGTGATAATGAAGCTTTCCCTCAGTATATATTTGGGGTTACTCTCCTGTGTGAGTTCTTTTATGTCGGTACAAGGAACTGGATAGAACGAAGGTTTTCCCGCACTGCTTACATACATAAAGTTTCTCTACAGTGTGATGCTTTTCATGTTTTCTGAAATAAAAAGGATCATAGTAGGCTTTTCCACAGTGTTTACATACAAAAGGTTTCTCTCCAGTGTGAGTTCTTTCATGTATCTGAAAGTAACTGGAAGAGCTAAAGCCTTTCCCACACTGATTACATACATAGGGTTTCTCTCCGGTGTGACTCTTTTCATGTGTTCTGAGAGAATTAGGAGCACAGTAGGCTTTCCCACATTGGTTACATACAAAAGGTTTCTCTCCAGTGTGAGTTCTTTTATGTATCTGAAAGTAACTGGAAGAGCTAAAGGCTTTCCCACAGTGCTTACATACATAGGCTTTCTCTCTAGTGTGACTCTTTTCATGTGTTCTGAGAGAATTAGCGGCAGAGTACGCTTTCCCACATTGGTTACATATAAAAGGTTTCTCCCCAGTGTGAATTCTTTCATGTATCTGAAAGTAACTGGAAGAGCTAAAGCTTTTCCCACAGTGCTTACATACATGGGGTTTTAGTCCATTGTGAATCTTTTTATGTTTTCTGAGAGAATTAGGATCACAGTAGGCTTTCCCGCAGTGTTTGCATACATAAGGTTTCTCTCCAGTGTGAGTTCTTTCATGTTTCTGGACGCTACTGGAAGAACTAAAGGCTTTCCCACATTGCTTACATACATAGGGCTTCTCTCCAGTGTGCGTTCTTTCATGTATTTGAATATAACTGGAAGAACTAAAGGCTTTCCCACATTGCTTACATACATAGGGTTTCTCTCCAGTGTGTGTTCTGTTATGTCTTAGAAAGGAACGGTAAATTGCAAAGGCTTTTCCACACTGCTTACACACATAGAGCTTTTCACCAGTGTGAATTCGCTCATGTGTCTGAAGGTAACTGGAAGAACTAAAGGCTTTTCCACACTGCTTACACACATAGAGTTTCTGACCAGCATGAATTTTTTCATGTATCTGAAGGTAACTGGAAGAACTAAAGGCTTTCCCACACTGCTTACATACATAGGACTTTTTGCCAGTGTGACTCCTTTCATGTTTTCTGAGATAGTTAGGATCATGGTAGGCTTTCCCACATTGCTTGCATACAAAAGGTTTTTCTCCAGTGTGAGACCTTTCATGTATCTGGATATAACTCATAGAACTAAAAGCTTTTCCACATTGTTTGCATATATAGGGTTTCTTTCCACTATGAGTTTGTTGATGTCTTTGAACATTATTCAAAGAAAAGAAGGCTTTTCCACACTGCTTGCATCTATAAGCTTTCTCTCCACTGTGAATTCTTTCATGTTTCCTAATGGAACTGGAACAAGTAAAAGTTTTCCCACATTGCTTACATTCATAGGGTTTCTCCCCAGAGTGGATTCTTTCACTGATTGGATTGTTATTGCAACTACTGAAGGTTTTCCCACATTGCTTATATTCATGGTGTTGATCTCCAGTGTGATTCCCTTCATGCTTCAGAGAGCATCTGGAGGAACTGAAGGCTTCCCCCCATTCTTTACATTTATCACAGTCCTCTCCATATTTTAAATGCTCACACAGTTTCTGTCCAGACTGAGCTCTGTGGGGCTCGTTTAAGGATAAATGACCAATGAGACCTTCTCCACGCATCTGCCTTTCACCTTGTTTGACTCCAAGATGAGTTTTCTTCTTGAGAATAGGATCTGGAGACCAGCTAAAGATTACTCCACATTCATTACCAACTTTATGTTCAATGAATCTATCTATCACTTGACTTCTGAAAAAAAAAAAAAAAAAAAAAAGAAGCAACACATCACCAGTGATATATTTATTAATGATTTCCCATGACACACACTGGATTTAGGCCGTGCAGGAATGGCCTGCTCTGCAGGATAGAGCTAGAGCAGTTATTATCAAAACAGCAGTATTCATGTCAGGACCTTCTCTCTGTTTCTCCCCTTTTAATCATATTTTCGATCCTTTTTTTAAATTTTTATTTATTTTGGGTACTGAGAATGAAACCTAGTGCCTTATACATGCTACAAAAGCATTCTCCTGCCTGGTGTTGTGGCAGGTGTTCATAATCCAGGTTCTCGGGAGGTTAAGACAGGAGGAGCATAGGCTCAATGCCAGCCTCAGCAACTCAGTGAGTCATTTAGCAACTTAGGGAGAACCTGTTTCCAAATAAAAATAGATAAAGGACTGAGGACGTAGCCTGAAGTTAGAAGTCTATTGGGTTCCATTCCCAGTTTCAATACCCCCAAAACATTCTGCTACCGACCTACATCCAAAGCTTTTCCCTCCCTCCCCCCATCCTCTGACTGTCTGTCTGTCTGTTCTACTTCCAACCTACACCCCCAGCACTTTTTCTCTTTTTATTTTATTTTATTTTTATTTTTTTGGTGGTACTGGGGATGGAACCCAGAGGCTTTCTACCTCCGGGCTCTACTCCCAGACCTTTTCTATATTTTATTTGGAAACAGGGTCTCACTAAGTTGCTGAGAGCCTCATAAGTAGCTGAGTCTGGCTTTGAACCTGTGCGATCCTCCTGTCTCACCTCCCAAGCGCGGGGATTACAAGTGTGCGCTACCTCGCCCAGCTTCCCTTTTTATTTTTAAACAGAGTCTCACTAATTAGCTGAGCGCCTCAAACTTGCAATCTTTCTGTCTTAGCTTCCCACATACTTGAACTACAAGGATATGCCATCACACTCAGCCTTATATATTAAGATTAAATTCCAGGTCATTCTAACTCTAAGATACACCCCAGCACCAGCCTTTTTTTTTTTTTTTTTTTTGCGGTACTGGGGATGGAACCCAGGGAAATTCTACCTCCGAGCTACACCTCCAGCCCTATTTATTCTTTATTTTGAAACCAGGTCTCACTGAGTTGCAAAGGGCCTCAACAAGTAGCTGAAGTTGAGGCTGTCCTTGAACCGCCATCCTCCAGTCTCAGCCTCCCAAATGCTGGGATTACAAGCGTGCGCCATCACACTCAGCTAGCCTTTTGATTTTGACACAGGGTCTCTTTAAGTTTGAACCAGGGTCTCTCTAAAGCTCATTAGTTGCTGAGGCTAATTTCAAGCCTGTGATCCTCTTTTTAAAGCCTCCAAAACACGTAATTTACAGGCCTGCTCCATATTGCTGGTCTTTTAAATTTAATTTTATGCAGCGTCTACCTTCAGTTTCCAGGTTGGCCCAAAACTCAAATTCCTTCTGCCTAAGCCTTCCATGTAACTGGGATTATAGCCAACTATCACATCTGGCTGATATCTGGTTTCATAATACTTTTGCCCAATTAACAAATTTATTACACTGAATGTTTATATTAAAAAACACTTCAATATTCGATATGCAAAATGTTAGCTACCAAATCTACTTTATTTTCTTTACTTTTTTTTTTTTTGCAGGTTTTAGGGATGGAACCCAGGGGCATTTGACCTCCAAACTACACCCCCTGACCTATTTTTTATTCTTTATTTTGAAACAGGGTCTCACTAAGTTGCAGAGGGCCTCACTAAGTAGCTGAGGCTGTCCACAAACTGTGATCCTCTGGTCTCAGCCTCCCGAATGCTGGGATTACAAGCGTGCGCCACCACGCCCAGCTTCCAAATCTACTTTAGAAGCCGGGCGTGGTGGCGCACGCTTGTAATCCCCGTGCTTGGGAGGCTGA
Source organism: Muscardinus avellanarius (assembly GCF_963383645.1). Classification (NCBI taxonomy): domain Eukaryota; kingdom Metazoa; phylum Chordata; class Mammalia; order Rodentia; family Gliridae; genus Muscardinus; species Muscardinus avellanarius. The sequence goes on along the minus strand of NC_137804.1, from coordinate 53,098,124 downwards.
GACAGGAGAATCGCATGGGTTCGAAGACAGCCTCAGCTACTTAGTGAGGCTTTCAGCAACTTAGTGAGACCCTGTTTCCAAATAAAGTATAAAAAAGGTCTGGGAGTATAGCCCGGAGGTAGAAAGCCTCTGGGTTCCACCCCCAGTACCACCAAAACAAACAAACAAATAAACAAACAAACAAAAAACAAATCTACTTTAGATTCTGAAATATTTGCTTAATGAGACATCTCAAAGATGTGCCACTAAACACAAAATTAACTTTTGTATCATCTATACCTATCCCCAAACTCTGACATGTGTAACATATGTACTATTCTACATGGAACAGCATGTATATATATTGCATCATTAGAATAAGTGGACTTACAGTGTCACGTTGGTGCTCTAGATTTTTGGGGGGAAAGGGGGTACTGGGGGTGGAACCAAGGGCCATTCTACCTCTGAGCTACACCCCCAGCCACATATACATATATATATATAGATATATAGATAGATAGATAGATAGATAGATAGATAGATAGATAGATATAGATAGATAGTGTGTGTGTGTGTGTGTGTGTGTGTGTGTGTGTGTGTGTGTGTGGTCCTGGGGATGGAACCCAGGGGCCTCTACCTCTGGGCTACAGCCCCAACCTATTTTATATTTTATTTTGAAACAGGGTCTAAGTTGCTGAGAGCCTCACTAAGTAGCTGAGGCTGGCTTCGAACCTGTGCTATCCTCCTGTCTCAGACTTTCAAGTACTGGGATTATAGGCATGCACCAGCATGCCCGGCCCCAGCCCTATTCTTTATTTTGAAACAGGGTCTCAAGCCGGGCGTGGTGGCACACGCTTGTAATCCCAGCATTCGGGAGGCTGAGACCTGGAGGATCACAGTTCGCAGACAGCCTCAGCTACCTAGTGAGGCCTGCAACTCAGTGAAACCCGGTTTCAAAATAAAGAATAAATATGGGGCAGGGGGTGCAGCTCGGAGGTTGAATATCCCTGGGTTCCATCCCCAGACCCGCAAAAAAAAAAAAAAAGAAAAAAAAAAAAAAGAAACAGGGTCTCGCTGAGTTGCAAAGGGCCTCACTGCTGCTGAGGCTGTCTGCAAATCCTCCTGTCCTAGTCTCCCAAATGCTGGGATTACAAGCATAAGCCACCACTCCCAGCTTGCTGTATTGGGGTTCCTAGAAGCCCTTCTACCTCTGGGCTACACTCCCAGACCTATTTTATTTTTGGAAACAGGGTCTCTTAAGCCAGTGCGGCTGGCTTGGAACCTGAGCGATCCTCCTGTTTCTGCCTCCCAAGCACAGGGATTACAAGTGTGCGCCACCATGCCCAGTTTAATGTTGGATTTTTGGAAAATACTTTGAGATGAATCAATTTAAGTTGGGTTTATTTGAATCATTTACTTAGTCGTTAGAATTTCCTATTACTCAGCTGGGCATGGTGGTACACACTTGTAATCCCAGCATTTGGAAAGCTGAAACTGGAGGATCACAGTTTGTAGACAGCCTCAGCTACTTATCAAGGTCCTTTGCAACTCAGTGAGAGCCTGTTTCAAAAATAAAAAGACTAGCTGGGTGTGGTGGCGCACATTTGTAATCCTCGCGCTTGGGAGGTGGAGACAGGAGGATCGTGCAGGTTCGAAGCCAGCCTTGCTGGCGTAAGAGACCGTTTCCAAAAAAAAAAAAAGTATAAAATAGGTCTGGGAGTGTAGCCCAGAGGTAGAAGGGCTTCCAGGAACCCCAGTACCACCAAAATAAACAAACAAACAAATAAACAAACAAACTGAAATCTAGGGCTAGGGTGTAGCTCAGAGATACAATACCTCTAAGTTCCATCTTCAGTACCAAAAAGAAAATTTCCTGATACTTAAGGATTCTTGAGACTCATTGCTCTATCTCCCTCTGTCTCTCTTTTAAGAGAGTGTGTGTGTGTGTGTGTGTGTGTGTGTGTGTGTCTGTGTCTAGGGATTGAACCCAGGGATATTCTGCTTCCAAGCTACAACCTCAGCCCTTTTTATTTTTTGTTCTGAAACAGGGTCTTGCTAAGTTGTGAGGCTGGTTTTGAACCTGTAATCCTTCTGTTGTGGCCTTTCAAGTACTAGGATTACAAGTGTGCACCACCACACCTAGCTTATTGCTTTCTTTTTCCAGTGAAACTTACCTTAGATTTCTCCTGGAATTTGTGTAGTCATCTTTAAAGTTCTGTTCTTCCTGGTCTTGGTCTAAAATGTAGATCCAAAGGATCATAATTATTACAATATCACAACAAAATTATTAAATTCTAGGCTGAATGCATGACATAAATAATGTGATGATGCCTGGTCTATTTACCAAATGTTATATATATATATATATATATATATATATATATATATATATATATATATATATATATATATATATTGGTGGTACTGGGGTTCCTGGAAACCCTTCTACCTCTCTGGGCTACACTCCCAGACCTATTTTTATATTTTTATTTGGAAACAGGGTCTCTTAAGCCAGCAAGGCTGGCTTCGAACCTGCACGATCCTCCTGTCTCCACCTCCCAAGCACGGGGATTACAAGCGTGCGCCACCACGCCCAACTCCCTTCAATATTTCAAATCATGCAACAGCACTGAGGAGGAAGAACCATGTGCACTCTGACTAATGGAGGGAATGACACCACCCTTACCTACGCAGGCCAGGTTTCTCAATGTTTCCTGCATCACATGTCGGTAGAGCTCCTTTTGGGAGGGATCCAGCAAAGCCCACTCCTCCAGGGTGAAGGTCACAGCCACATCCTCAAAAGCCACCAATGCCTAAAACAGGGCACATATTTCTAGGATGAAGGGTGGGACTCAGATCACTGCAGATCTATACTAACTGCAAAGGAAGTTCCCATGATGCTCTGTTCCCTAAATGTTCCCTCCATGCCTTGCTCATCACACTCTTACTCTCCATCCATTCCCACACCATGTCCTGCAGCAATTCTGATGCGAATCTGGAACAATTTATAGTTCTACACAGCAGAACAGCAATAATTATGTTGTTTCTGTCATCCCTATTTTTTTTTTTTTTTTTTGGTGCACTGTAGCATCTCGCAAAACAAAGTCCTAGCTGTGTGTGGTAACACGTGCCTGTAATCCCAATTCTTGGGAGGCTGAGATAGGAGTATCACAGGTTTTGGGCCAGCCTCAGCAACTTAGAAAGACCCTGTTTCAAAATAAAAATAAAAAGGGTTGGAGATGTAGCTTAGAGGTAGAACACCCTTAGTTTCTGATCCGAGCACACACTGACTTCTATGTGCTTGTCTCCATTGTAAGGTGGCCATGTGACTTGCAATTCCCATATTAGGCAATAACAAACAGCAGTAAATGTCACAGGACAAGGCCCGGGATGCCCAGCAAGAGGTCAGGGTTCATGCTGGCCATCATGCAGGAGAGCAGGTTGGCAAATCAGAGCATGAAAAGGCCAACATGAAAGGTGGTCAATGTCTGGACACCCTGCTAATAGTACAAGCTGCTCTGCTCACCTGAAGATGTGTGGTTCTGTTGTTGGCAATGATGACTAAATGGCACAAAAAAATGCAGAGGTTAGCTGGGTATTATGGCACACATCTGTAATCCCAATACTTGGGAGGCTTAGATAGAAGACTGTAGGTTCAAAGCCAGCCTTGGCAATTCAGTGAGGCTCCCGTCAACTTGGTTAGACCTATTTCCAACTAAAAAATTTAAAAATGGGGTTGTGGGTATAGTTCAGAGGTAGAATGCCCCTGAGTTCAATCCACAGCATCATAAAAACAAACAAATAAATATAAATTTTAAAAATTGGATATGAAGCTGGCACAACTATAATCCCAGTACTTGGGAGTCTAAGAAAGGATGATCATAGATTTTAAGCCAGTCTCAGCAATTTAGCAGGCCCTCAGCAACTTAGTGAGACACTGTTTCCAAATAAGAAATAAAATTGGGCCAGGCGTGGTGGTGCACACTTGTAATCCCAGCATTTGGGAGGCCGAGACAGGAGGATCGCAGTTCTAGAACAGCCTCAGCTACCTAATGAGGCTCTTTGCAACTCAGCGCGAGCCTGTTTCAAAGTAAAGAATAAAAAATAGGGCTTGGGGTGTAGCTTAGAGGTAGAATGCCCCTGGGTTCCATCCCCAGTACCAAAGGGGGGGGGGGGGGAGGAAGGAAGGGAGGAAGGAAATTGGGCTGAGGGATATAGCTTGGAGGCAGAATCTCCCTGGATTCAATCCTCAGCATCACCAAAAAAAGGGAAAAAATAAATAAAAGCTGGATATTGTAGCACACACTTGTGATCCTAGCAATTGAGGCAGGGGAGGTTAAAACAGGAGGACTGAAGGTTTGAAGCCATCCTCAGCATGAAGCAAGAGGTTCAGCATTGTCCTACCCTAAGGGGGTAGGATGTAGCTTGGAAGTAGAATGCCCTGGGTTCAATCCTCAATCTCACAAAAATAAATATGAATAAATAAATAAATAAGGTTGAGGGTTTAGCTCAGAAGCACAACACCCCACGGTTCAATTCCCATTACCACACATACACATAAATAGATGGCTATTTATAATCTTTATAATCCTGCGTGTTGATTTATATTTATCTTTTTATTCCTTTTTTTTTTTTTTTTTGTATGGAAGATTGAACCCAGGGGCATTCTACTTGCAAGCTATACCTCCAGGCCTTCTCACTTTTTTTTTTTTTTTTTTTTTTTGGTGGTAATGGGGATGGAATCCTTCTGCCTCCAGACTACATTCCCAGACCTATTTTTACATATATATTTTTTAAATTTGGAAACAGGGTCTATTAAGCCAGTGAGGCTAGCTTCAAACCTTCAGGATCCTCCAGTCTCGGCCTCCCAAACACTGGGATTACAAGCGTGCGCCACCACGCCCGGCCAGCCCTTCTCACTTCTATTTTTTTTATTTTTATGAGGGTCTGGGGATGGAACCTAGGGGTATTCGACCTCCGATCTACACCCCCTGCCCTATTTTTTATTTTTTGAAACCGGGTCTCACTGAGTTGCAAAGGGCATCATCACTAAGTAGCTGAGGCTGTCCTGTCCGCGAACCGCCATCCTCCAGTCTCAGCCTCCCAAATGCTGGGATTACACGCATGTGCCACCATGCCCACCTCTCATTTTTATTTTTAAATGGGGTATTGATAAATCATCAAGTGTCTCACTTAGCTGCTGAGTCTGCCCTCCATCCTAGATATTCACATCTTAGCCATGTACCATAGCTTCCAGCTAAATATACTGTTAAACAGAATAATTTATTTCAAGAATTCTCTTTCATTCTCCAGAACCCATCATTCCTTCCACTCAGTTCAAGCAAGAAAGTCACCATGTTACTTGAAAATATTCTTAAACCAGACATGGTGGCACATGCTTGTAATCCCAGCATTCAGGAGGCTTAGATCTGAGGACTGCGGTTCGTGGACAGCCTCAGCTACTTAGTGAGGCCCTCTGCAATTTATTGAGACCCTATTTCAAAATAAAAATACAAAGTAGGGCTGGGGGTGTAGCTCGAAGGTCAAATGCCCCTGGGTTCCATCCCTAGACACCCCCCCTCACACACACACACACATACACACAAAATATATATATATATATACACACACACATACATACATACATACATACATATATATATGTATATATATTCTTAGATGGTAGGGTAAAATGATATTTTATAGAAAGAAGATTCTACCAAAAAAAGCTAAGGGGAAGCAGCTCAGAAGAACAGGCAGCCTCACCCACACCTCACAAGAGAACAAACATCAGAAGCTGGCACAGGTTCCAGAGCTTAGAGACCACCGTCCCTGTGCAGGTGCAGCTCAGGGAAGGAAGGAGAGAGGGAGGCAGGGAGGGAGACCAGAGCAGCCAGGGCACGGTCAGACAAATTCCAAATTCCCACTTCTGTCCTAAAAAATAATTAACTGATGGGCAGAAAGAAAACACATATTAAGCCAGGCATGGCGGCGCACGCTTGTCATCCCCGCACTTGGGAGGCAGAGACTGGAGGATCGCTCAGGTTCGAAGTCAGCCGCGCTGGCTTAAGAGACCCTGTTTCCAAAAATAAAATAGGTCTGGGAGTGTAGCCCGGAGGTAGAAGGGTTTCCAGGAACCCCAGTACCAAGAAAGAAAAGAAAGAAAAGAAAAGAAAAGGGAAAGAAAGAAAGAAAGAAAGAAAGAAAGAAAGAAATGTTAAATAAGTTTTCCTTAATGTTTCTCCTTCCCCCAGACCTCTGATCTTTGATCCACCCCCAGCCTGAGAAGCACACATCCTCATGATCTTAACAAGCTGACACCAGACAAAAACACTCTCAAGTCTGGGGTCTGATGTCACCATCCCATCCTCCTCTCCTCTCCCACCTTCCTTCTACTCCTGCTGGCTTCTGCCTAGAAAGAAAAATCCTTTTCCCCCCACACTGAGAAGTTTGCAGACCTTACCTTTGGACTTTCCCCTCCTGCAACATTCCTTTCAAGTAAACTCAAGTTCCTTTTTTCTTTTTCTGCTTGCAGTACTGGGGATGGAACCCACGGGCACTCTACCTCCGCGCTACACCCCCAGCCCTGGTTTTAACTATTTTGAAACAGGGTCTGAGTTGCCAAGGGCCTAAGTAGCTGACATTGTCCGCGAACCGCGATCCTCCTGTCTCAACCTCCCAAATGCTGGGATTACAATCGTGCGCACCCGCGCACAGCTTCCTCTTCTGTCTTTCGCTCAGGCTCTCGTTCATGTCAGAGAGGCCGGTCCCTCTCTCTCCCCTCCGCCCCACCCCAGCCCCCTGTGTGTGTGGACTCTGCCGATGGGGTCTGGTCCTGCGGGCCGGGGTCTGGTATTCTGAGATTTCCCGGCAGGCTGAGGGACAGGCCCCGCTTCCAGACACTTACAGCAGGGAGCAGTGCGCAGGCCCCGACACCCACTCCGCGGCAGCCCCGCACACTGCCCTGGGCTGGGCTCGCTGCCACGGCCGGCTCTGGGCCCCGGGAAGGGCGCCGCCAGGCCGGGGCGGAGGCCGAGCGGCAGCCGGGCGCGGGGCGGCCCCCGGGAGCCTCCCCCGCCCCGCCCCTGGCCCCCGGGCTCACCATTTCCCACGTGCGGGGCCCCCCGCGTCCTGCCCAGGGGCCCGGGCACCGATGGCTGCCACGGCGCGAAGGCGTCCGCAGCGCGCAGCACCTTCCCCGCAGCTGAGGCCACTTCCTACTGTGCCGGCGCCCACGGGGAAATCCCGCGAGACGTGCCGCCGCCCCGCCCCTCGCGCCCCATTGGACGGCTCGCTCCGGGCCCGAAGCCGCTGATTGGATAGTGCTCAGGGGCCGCCCCCTGGGAACTGAGTGGCAGCAGCGGCGCGCGCTGGGCTGAGAGGAGCCGGGACGGCTCCGGCCGCAGGCCTGCCAGCTTGTCTTTCCTCCAGGCCCAGACCCGGCTAGGCCTTGGCATCTAAGCAGGAGCAGTTCCAGGCGTCCCAGGGCGGCCATCTGCTTCTTGCTGCGTTTAGTGGGCTCTTCCTGCGTCTTCCTCCGTGAAATGGGGCCGTGAATGTGCTTGGTGGCCAACAATATCCCGTGGAGACGACCCCTGAGCCCAGACTGACTACTAAAATACACTCCCACTTAGAGCTCTGCTGAAACGGAGCTTGCCTCGGCACCAGGGCATGATTTTGGCACAAAGGTGGTAACTCTGGGAGCTCACTACGCCTTCCTCTCAGTATGGAAACTCTCCCTCCTTCATCCCTAACATTTCAGTAAATTCTCCCCTGGGGTCAGTTAAAGATCTGACGTAAAGAAAGTGGCAAATTCATAAAGCTTTTCTCCAGGAGACAACCTCAAGGAGTTTCTTCTAGGACTGACCTTCACAAGTTTTTTCCTATGTTAAGTGGCAGCGGGACCGCAGATGAGGCATGGGAGTCCCACACATGTCCTTACCTAATACGGTGCCTATGAACCTCGTCCATGCTGAGGTTCTTGGGTCGTGACTCTTGTTGTAACAGGCAATCGTAAGCAATGGGTTTTCCCGAGTCCACTGAGTAATTTTAACAACTTAGCAAATGTGACAGGTGGGAAGGTTAGAGAACAAGATTGTGGCATCCTGACATCGTACCCAAGTGGGACAGAAATGAGGGTCATCAGATCCTGTGACTGGCTTCTGATGTGCGGGCCATCTTGTGGAATAAGACACCAGCTCCAGGAGTGTCAGAATTCAACGGACATGTTCCACCCCGGCTTGGTGTCTGCAGAGGTGGAGTACTGGTGGTAGGTGTGGAAAGATCGCACACATTTGGCGTCAGGAGTGTGGCTGGTAAACTGGGTGTGGTGGCATATGCCTGTAATCTCAGTACTTGGGAGCTGGGACAGGAAGATCACAGGTGTGAGGCCAGTCTCAGCAAATCAGCAAGACCCTGTTCCAAAATAATAAATAAAATGAGCTATGGGTGTAGCTCTGAGGTAGAATCTCCCTGGTTCAATCCAGTGTATCTTGAGAGGGAGGAGGAAGAATTGTGGTGGGTAAATACAGGGCACTTTCTGTCTCTCTCTCTTCCTCTGTCTCTGTGTGTGTTTCTCTCTGCAGTTTGTAACATCCTCCATCCCACCTGAGAAGTCAGTCCCAAGTCTGACCACTTGTCCCATCCCAGGAACCCTCACCCACCACTGCCCACCTTCCCTGGGCTCCACAAACCCCCCTTTGTCCTTTACATTGCTGTTCGCAGCAAACGATCTACAAGAAAGAATCACACCACGCATGCCTACAGCCAGCCCACTGCTACAAACGCTTTGGAAACATGTTTGGCAATATGTGAGCAAGACGTTGGGGACCTCCCCTGTGATTTTGGATTCCCACCTGTCTGCCTCCATCCCCAAGTCCCCCTGCCACTTCTGCCCAGCCAGGCTCACTGGGCACCAGCACCCCTGAACACACCAGGCCTGGCACCCTGAGCCCCTGCACTTGCTCCACTTCTACATGGAAACCCCTCACCCACACCCCTGCCTTGCCTGCATCACAGGCGCACCTGCTTCAGGCCTCACTGTGCACAGGCCCACCTCTACCCCCCCTTCTCAAAGCCCCTCATTGGGTCTTTGACCTACACTGAGCTCTGCAGACCCCTGAGCTCCATTATCACAACTCTGACCACTGTCACACAGGAAAACAGGTAGCTTCCCACTGCGAGCCATGAGAAGCAAAGCGCAGAGAACAGCTTTGTTTTTTTTTTTTGGGGGGGGTTGTTTGTTTTTTTTTGCAGTAGTAGGGATGGAGCCCAGGGGCATTCTACCTCTGAGCTACACCCCCAGACCTATATTTTATTTATTTATTTATTTATTTATTTATTTATTTTTTGGTGGTACTGGGGGTAGAACCCAGAGGCTTTCTACCTCTGGGCTATACTCCCAGACCTTTTCTGTATTTTATTTGGAAACAGGGTCTCACTAAGTTGCTGAGAGCCTAAGTAGCTGAGGCTGGCTTTGAACCTGTGCAATCCTCCTGTCTCAGCCTCCCAAGTGCGGGGATTACAAGCGTGCGCCACCACGCCCGGCCTTATTCTTTATTTTGAAACTGGGTCTCACTGAGTTGCAAAGGGCTAAGTAGCTGAGGCTGTCTGTGAACTGTGATCCTCCTGTCTCGGCTTCCCCAATGTTGGGATTAAAAGGGAGCGTGCCACCAGGCCTGGCAACACCTTTGTTCTTAATCATTGCTGACTCTCAGCCCTAGAATATGTGCATATCGAATGAGCATGAGCCCAGGTGTCATGGTGCTGGCCTGTAATCCCAGTACTTGGGAGGCTGAGAAAGGAAGATTGCAGGTTCAAGGCCGGCCTCTGCAAGTTAGCTTGGCCCTCAGCAACTTAGTGAGACCCTGTTTCAAAATAAAATATAAAAGCCAAGTGTGATGATACACACCTCTAATTTCAGTCCTTAGGAGGCTGAGACAGGAGGACTTCAGGGTGAGGACAGCCTCAGCAAGAGTGTCATCCTGTTTCAAAATAAAACTAGAAATAGAAAAGGCCAGGGGTGTAGCTCAAAAGTAGAACGAGGGGCATTCTACTTTCCCCAGTACCACAAAAATAAATAAATAAATAAATAAATAAATAAATAAATAAATAAATAAAGCAAGCAAGCAAGCAAGCAAGCAAACAAGCTTGAGGTGTAGTTCAGGGAAAAAATTCAGTCACACAATTGTTGGGTCAAATGAGAGAATAAAACAGAACAGTGTGCTACAAGAATATAGACTGACAGGAGCATGAATCTGACCAGATTCATGGATTTGGTGTCATTTTGCCTGGAGGACATCAAAGGACCAGGAGTTTACAGGAGATGTGGAAGAGCATTCGTGGCAGGGACAAGAGTGAGCTCAGCACAGAGTATGCGAAGCCACTTTGCAGCATCCATACTTTCTTCCCTGCTTAAGAAATGGAGTAACAGCGGATGTCCTTCGATGTCGCTCCGCTCCTTGGAAAACTCAAGACGGGCTGGCTCTATGAGCACGAGCAGATCCCTTTCTCAATCTGGATCTGCAGAGCTCCAGGGAGCACGTTCTGCATCACTCACACTACACAGTAGAATGATACAGCCATAGGCCGGGCGTGGTGGCGCACGCTTGTGATCCCCGCACTTGGGAGGCTGAGACAGGAGGATGCACGGGTTCGAAGCCAGCCTCAGCTACTTAGTGAGGCTCTCAGCAACTGAGCGAGACCCTGTTTCCAAATAAAATATAAAAACGAAAAAAGAATGATACAGCCATACATGAATGGCTGTCTTAAACCCAGGAATGGCATTAAACAGATGCATGCAAGTATCTGTTGTGCAAAGCAGAGAAACCTCAGGTCCCATAATCTCATGTCCAACCTGGAGAGCATACAGAACAGGAATTAAAACATGAATTCATGTAATGAATTAATGTAAACATTAGAATTAATGTAATTGATGAATTAGGATAACTCATGTAAATATTAGAAAAGTGATGTGCTACACCTGCTCTTTACTGAGAAGCATGACGGTCAATCCCACCAGGCAGAGCTGCCTGCAGCATCCCCAGGGTCCATGTCCACACATGCGCAGCTGCTGACACAGGGCTGAGGTGGTATTGGAGGTGGACAGAAATGATCAGAGATGAGAGCCCCGCTCGCTCTCACACTGACCTCCGTGCAGAAGACAGACACACAGCATACTATACTATGTCACCTGTCATACTTTCCTTTCCTTTATAGCCGTGTGTGTGTGTGTGTGTGTGTGTGTGTGTGTGTGTGTGTGTGTTACTGGGGATGAAACCCATGGCATTCTACCTCCAAGCTATATCTCCAGTTTTTAAAATTTTTTGTTTGACACAGTCTTGCTAGGTTGCTCAGAGGCTCACTATATTGCTGAATCTCTCCTCAAAACTGTGATCCACATGTCTCAGTCTCCAAAGTACTAGTATTATCAGCCCCTCTCTCCATTTAATTTTATTAATTTATTTATTTTGTGGTACTGGGGATGGAACCCAGGCCCTACACCCAGCCCCTACACCCAGCCCCTCTCTCCATTTAATTTTATTAATTTATTTATTTTGTGGTACTGGGGATGGAACCCAGGAACCCATGTTTTTATTCTTTATTTTGAAAGACAGTCTCACTGAGTTGCAGAGGGTCTCACTAAGTAGCTGAGGCTGTCTGTGAACCGTGATCCTCCTGTCTCAGCCTCCTGAATGTTGGGATGACAAGCGTGCGCCACCATGCCCGGCTCTTAATGGAGATTTAAAAAGAAGTATAATAAGTATGTTAAGAAGAAAGTAAATTTACATATTACAAATGGCATAACAGTAATCAACAATTTAAGATGGTCTGACATATGATTAATGTTAAGATGGTGGGAATGTGAGCCAGGCATTGTGGTGCACACCTGTAATTCCAAAGCTTAAGAGGCTGAGACAGGAGGAAGTTAGGTTCAAGATATGTCTCAGCAACTTAGCAAGACCCTGTTTAAAAATAAAAATAAAAATAAAGCCGGGTGTGGTGGTGGCGCACGCTTGTAATCCCCGCGCTTGGGAGGCGGAGACAGGAGGATCACGCAGGTTCGAAGCCAGCCACGCTGGCTTAAGAGACCGTTTCCAATTTAAAAAGTATAAAAATAGGTCTGGAAGTGTAGCCTGGAGGTAGAAGGGTTTCCAGGAACCCCAGTACCACCACCAAAATAATAATAATAATAATTAATAATAATAATAATAATAAATAAAAATAAAGGTGGGCTTGGTGGTGCACACTTATAATCCAAGCATTTGGGAAGCTGAGACAGGAGGATCACTGTTTACAGACAGTCTCAGTTACTTAGGCCCTTTGCAACTCAATCAAAAATAGGGCTGAGGGCATAACTTGGAGGTAGAATGCCCCTGGGTTCCATCCCCAGTACTGCAAAAAAAAAAAAAAAAAGTCCTCTTCCATCTAAGTATGAGGAGCACTCCCCACCGCAGAGCAAACCCTGCAGTCCCAACTAGTGGCGAAGAGGGCAGCTGTGAACTTAGGTGAGCAGGAGCCAGCTTGCCAGGGCTGCAGAAGCCCCGCTCCACCGTTACCCCTCTGTCCTCACCCGTCCCCAGTCAGCGGGTCCCTCTGCTCCACTGTTCTCTGCTCTTCATATCTGCGGTCTTCATGTACCTGTAGCAACTGCCAGTTCTTCCTGGAAGATGGCCTGGGAAGCAGAAGGTGCACTTATCTTCCTTGTAGATCTCTGGGGTGGGGGTGGGGGGTTGCCCTGCAGCCCAGCCTGGGTGGCTGTGGTAGAAGGGCAACAGGTTGGTCTCCACAGGTGTCCTCCCCAGAGTCAGGCTCCCAGAGGCCTCTCCACTGAGCCCGTCTGGGAGTGAGGGATGCACAGTGCAAGACTTAGAATGTGTCCTTCCTGACCCTCATCATTTGTCCACCTACCTTTGCATTCAGCCTCCGTCCGTGTTTGTGTGTGTTCACAGTACTGGTGATTTAACCTAGGTGCATTCTACTTCTGAGCTACACCTGATTTCCTATTTTAGTTTTTTTTTTTTTTTTTGGGGGGGGCATGGGTAGTATTAGAGGTGGAACTCAGGGGCCTTCTACCTCTGGGCTACACCTTCAGCCAAATTTTATGTATTATTTTATTTATTTATTTATTTATTTTGGTGGTACTGGGGTTGGAACCCAGAGGCTTTCTACCTCCGGGCTATACTCCCAGACCTTTTTTATATTTTATTTGGGAACAGGGTCTCACTAAGTTGCTGAAAGCCTCACTCAGTAGCTGCGGCTGGCTTCGAACCTGTGCGACCCTCCTGTCTCCGCCTCCCAAGCGCGGGGATTACCAGCATGCGCCACCACGCCCGGCTTTATGTATTATTTAGAAAGAGGGTTTATTAGGTTGATGAGTCTCACTACTTGCTGAGCTGTGCTCAAACTTGCGATCCTCCTGCCTCAGCCTCCCAAATTCTTGGAATTACAGGTGTGTGCCACATCTGGCCTATTTTAGTTTTTATTTTGAAATAGGGACTCACTAACTTGCATAGGGTCTCACTAGGTTGTTGAAGTTGAAAACAAACCTGTGATCTTCCAGTCTCAGCCTCTCATGCTTGTACTGGGATTACAAGCATGTGCCATCATGAGTAGTTTTAAAATTTTTATTTTAAAACAGGTGTTGCATAGCCAGGCGTGGTGGTGCATGCTTGTAATGCCCACGCTTGGGAGGCTGCGACTGGAGGACTGCACAGGTTCAAAGCCAGCCTCAGCTACTCAGTGAGGCTTTCAACAACTTAATAAAATATTGCCGGGCGTGGTGGCGCACGCTTGTAATCCCCACGCTTGGGAGGCAGAGACAGGAGGATCATGCAGGTTTGAAGCCAGCCACGCGCGCGTTGGCTTAGGAGACCCTGTTTCCAAATAAAAATGTAAAAATAGGTCTGGGGGTGTAGTCCGGAGATAGAAGGGCTTCTATGAACCCCAGTATCACCAAAAAATAAATAAATAAATAAATAAAATAAAATAAAATATAAAATAGTTCTGGGAGTATAGCCCAGAGGTAGAAAGCCCTTAGGTTCTACCCCCAGTACCACCAAAAATAAATGAATAAATAAACAAACAAACAAACAGGTGTTACTAAGTTAACAAGCACTGACCTCCAATCTGCAATCCACCTTTTCCAACTTAACCAAGTACTGGAATTACAGCTGTAGGCCACCACATCCAGCCTGAAGGATATCTTTTGACCAAAACAGATAAGGACCTGATATGGTGTGTGGAGGGAGGATGGAAAACGAGGGGATATAAAGGAAAATACACAAGATATGTGTGCATATATGTTTGCATCACTTTGAATCACAATACGATGTATAATTACACTGCACCAATTGGTATTAAAAATAGCCTGACGCCAGGTGTGGTGGCGCACTCTTGTAATCCCCGCGCTTGGGAAGCTAAGACAGGAGGATCACATGGGTTCGAAGCCAGCCGCAGCTACTGAGTGAGGCTTTCGGCAACTTAGTGAGACCCTGTTTCTTTTTTCTTTTTTGTTGGTACTGGGAGTTGAACCCAGGGGTGTTCTACGGCTGAGCTATATCACTGGCCCTATTTTATTTTTTATCTCGAAAGTGGCTCTAAGTTTTTGATAGCCTTGGTAAGTTGCTGGGGCTGGGCTTGAACCTGCAGTCCTCCTGTCTCCCAAGTATTGAGATTACAGGTATGCACCACCATGCCAAGCTTGCAGAACTCCTCTCAGCAAATGCAAATGTTAACCTATAAGTTCTTTCAGATTTTAAAATTAAAAAATATGTATAAAAGCCATGTAAAAATGTGGTTTGTTCTACTAAACAGAGATAAAAGGTAAGAATCTGCCATGTGGAATTAGTGGAAAAATCACAGTAATTAAGAACAACTCATTTGTCAGTTACTCAACCACAATTATTTAAGAACAACATAAAGGAGCCCGGCGTGGTGGCGCACGCTCGTCATCCCAGCATTCGGGAGGCTGAGACCTGGAGGATCGCGGTTCGCGGACAGCCTCAGCTACTTAGTGAGGCCCTCTGCAGCTCAGGGAGACCCGGTTTCAAAATAAAGAATAAAAAATAGGGCAGGGGGTGGAGCCCGGAGGTCAAATGCCCCTGGGTTCCATCCCCAGACCTGCAAAAAAAAAAAAAAAAAAAAAAAAACATAAAAATTGAGTCTCCTGAAATATTGCAAGTAGAATTCAATTTACCTGGGATCAATAAGTTATAATTGAAAGAGGAAAGATTTATAACCCGATTTGAGTTTAAAGACCCTACCTGGCCAGGCGTGGTGGCACACGCTTGTCATCCCAGCATTCAGGAGGCTGAGACAGGAGGATCTGGGTTCGCGGCCAGCCTCAGCTACTTAGTGAGGCCCTCTACAACTCAGTGAGACTCTGTTTCAAAATAAGAATAAAAAATAGGGCTGGGGGGTGTAGCTTGGAGGCAGAATGCCCCAGGGTTCCATCCCCAGTAACAAACACACACACACACACACACACACACAGAGTAAATAAATAAATAAATAAAGACCCTACCTATTAAACTCATATTTCTTAAACAAAATTTAAATTTATATCACTTTGTCATTTAAGTATAAAAATAAGCAATGCAGTCCAGAGATTTAAGAGTGAGACACTGATAAACGCAATATATTCTTAAGCTTTATATAATTTACTTCACCTTGTGTGTTTTCTAGAGTACTGTATACAAGTTCTTTGCACTGAACTCACAAATCCTCTTTAGAGGACTCCACTACAAGGGGGACTTTCACAGGACTTGGAAACTTCGTTTCAACGGACAACTTCCTACTAGTTTTCCCATTTGTAAGGTTTTAGTCTGATGTGCATCTGTACGTGTGGATCAAATGAAGACTTGAGTGCATTTCTTTTATTCAAGGGTTTTCCTCCATACCGTGTTTTCTCATATCTGTCAACTGGGCCAAGATTGCTAGGAGCATTCCCCCAAGCATCCCACTGACAGGAGCACTCTCAAATATGCACTCTTCTACGATAATGAGGCTTTTGTGTATTTGGTGTTACTCCACTGTGTGAGTTCTTTTATGTCTGTACAAGGAACTGGACAGACTGAAGGCTTTCCCACATTGCTTACACACATAAGGTTTCTCACCTGTATGAATGCGCTCGTGTTTCTGAATATAGCCAGAAGAACTAAAGGCTTTCCCACAGTGCTTACAGACATAGGCCTTCTCACTAGCGTGAATTCTCTCATGCATCTGAAGGTAGCTGGAAGAACTAAAGGCTTTCCCACAGTGCTTACATACATAGGATTTGACTCCAGTGTGACTCCTTTCATGTCGTCTGAGAGAATTAAGAGCATAGAAGGCTTTCCCACATTGTTTACAGACATAAGGCTTCTCTCCAGTGTGAGTTCTTTCATGTGTCTGGAAGTAACTGGAGGAAGTAAAGCCTTTCCCACACTGATTACATACATAGGGCTTCTCACCAGAGTGAATTCGCTCATGTATCTGAAGGTAGGTGGAAGAACTAAAGGCTTTCCCACAGTGCTTACATACACAGAGTTTCTCTCCAGTGTGACTCCTTTCGTGTAATCT
Organism: Muscardinus avellanarius; assembly: GCF_963383645.1. NCBI lineage: Eukaryota > Metazoa > Chordata > Mammalia > Rodentia > Gliridae > Muscardinus > Muscardinus avellanarius. Next base: position 53,081,585 of record NC_137804.1, on the reverse strand, counting down.
GAGAGAATTAGGAGCAGAGTAGACTTTCCCACACTGTTTACAGACATAAGGTTTCGCCCCGGTGTGACTCTGTTCATGTATCTGAAGGTAACGTGCAGAACAAAAGGCTTTCCCACAGTGCTTGCACACATAAGGGTTCTCTCCAGTGTGGCTCCTTTCATGTATTCTGAGAGAAATAGGAGCACAGTAGGCTTTCCCACAATGTTTACATACATAATTTTTCTCTACAGTGTGAGATCTTTTATGTATCTTGAAGTTACTGGAAGAACTAAAGGCCTTCCCACATTGCTTACATACATAAGGCCTCTCCCCTGTGTGATTTCGCTCATGTACCTGCAGGTAACTGGAAGAACTCAAGGCTTTCCCACACTGCTTACACACATAGGGCTTCTCTCCAGTGTGAATCCTCCCATGTTTCCGAATGGAACTGGAACAAGTAAAGCCTTTCCCACACTGCTTACATTCGTAGGGTTTCTCTCCAGTGTGCGTTCTGTTATGTCTTAGAAAGGAATAGTAAATTGCAAAGGCTTTCCCACACTGCTTACACACGTAGATCTTCTCACTAGTGTGAACTCGCTCATGTTTCTGAAGGTAACCAGAAGATCGAAAGGCTTTGCCACACTGCTTACACACATAGGGTTTCTCCCCAGTGTGAATCCGCTCATGTGTCTGAAGGTAACAGTAAGAGCGAAAGGCTTTCCCACACTGTTTACATACAAAGGGTTTCTCTCCAGTGTGAGTCCTTTCATGTTTTCGAATGGAACTGGAACAAATAAAGCCTTTCCCACATTGCTTACATTTGTAGGGTTTCTCTCCAGTGTGTGTTCTGTTATGTCTTAGAAAGGAATAGTAAATTGTAAAGGCTTTCCCACACTGCTTACACACATAGAGCTTCTCACCAGTGTGAATTCGCTCATGTACCTGAAGGTAATTGGAAGAACTAAAGGCTTTCCCACACTGCTTACATTCATAGGGTTTCTCTCCACTGTGAGTTCTTTCATGGATTTGAATGTACCGGGAACTACTGAAGGCTTTCCCACATTGTTTACATTCATGGTGTTTCTCTCCGGTGTGACTCCCTTCATGTGTAAGAAAGCACTTGGGAGAATTGAAGGCTTCCCCCCGTTCCTTACATATATCAGATTTCTCTCCACATTTCAAAGGCACACATGGTTTCTGTCCAGACTGAGGAGGCTCATTTAAGGATAAATGACCAATGAGACCTTCTCCACCCATCTGCCTTTCACCTGGTTTAACTCCAGGATGAGTTTTCTGCTTGAGAACAGGATCTGGAGACCAGCTAAAGATTATTCCGCATTCACTACCAAGTTTATGTTTGAAGAATCTTTCTAACTCTTGACTTCTGTAGAAAAATAAAGGAGAAAAAGAAGCACATTACTAATGTTATGTTTATTAATGATTTTCCCTGAGACACACTGGTTTTATGCCATGTAGATTTTTTTTTTTTTTTTTTTGCAGCACTGGGGATGGAACCCAGGAGTATTCTACCTCCAAGCTACACCCCCAGTTCTTTTTATTATTTATTTTGAAACAAGGTCTCACTGAGTTGCAAAGGTCCTCACTAAGTAGCTGAGGCTGTCCAGGAACCACAATCCGCCTGTCTCAGCCTCCCAAATGATGGGATTACAAACATGAGTCACCACGCCCGGCACCATGTAGAAATTTTTTTTAACATGAATGGCCCAAATGCTCTGCAGGATAGATTGAGGACAGTTATCATTAAAGCAGTAGTATTCCTACCAGGCCTTTTACTCTCTTTTTAATCATTCATGTTGTCTTGTCTTTATTATTTATTTTGTGGTACTGGGATGAAATCTAGTGCCTTCTACATGATACAAAAGCATTCTACTGTGTCATGTGGTGGCACACACTTGTAATCCCAGTACTTGGGAGGTTGAGACAGGAGGACTGCAGGTTCAAGGCCAGCCTCAGCAACTTAGTGAGACCTTGTTTCCAACAAAAAAAAGAAAAGATCTGGAGATGTAGCCTAAAGGTAGAAGGCCCATGGGTTCCATCCTAAATGTCAGGGGAAAAAAAATTTTTTTGTACAGTGCACTGAACCCAGGGGCATTCTATTTCCAAGCTATATCCACAATACTTTTTATTAATTTATTTTTGTGGTACTGGAGTGGAACCCAGAGGCAGTATACCTTTGAGCAACACCCCCAGCCCTATATTTTATTCTTTATTTTGAAACAGGGTCTCACTGAGTTGCAAAGGGCTAAGTAGCTGAGGCTATCTGCAAACTGTGATTCTCCTGTCTCAGCCTCCCAAATGCTAGAATTACAAGTGTGCACCACCATGCCTGGCTTTATTTTTTATTTTGAAACAGGGTCTTGCTTATTTGCTAAGCACCTCTAATCTGCAATCTTCTTCCCTTAGATTCTCAAGTACTTATATATGCCACCATGCCCAGCCTTTTAAATTGAGATAAAACCCATGAGCATTTTAACTCTGAGCTATACCATAGCCCCAGCTCTTTTATTTTATTTTTATTTTTTTGCGGGTCCAGGGATGGAACCCAGGGGCATTCGACCTCCGAGCTACACCCCTGCCCTACTTTTTATTCTTTATTTTGAAACCAGGTCTCATTGAGTTGCAGAGGGCTTCACTAAGTAGCTGAGGCTGTCCGTGAACCGCGATCCTCCAGGTCTCAGCCTCCCGAATACTGGGATTACAAGCATGCGCCTCCATGCCCGGCTCAGCTCTTTTATTTTGACAAAGCATTTCTGTAAGCTTAATTGCATTTTTTGTGGGGAGGGGCGGTACTGGGGATGGAATTCAGAGGCTTTCTACCTCCGGGCTATACTCCCAGATCTATTTTATACCTTATTTGGAAACAGGGTCTCACTAAGTTGCTGAGAGCATCACTAAGCAGCTGAAGCTGGCTTCGAACCTGTGCGATCCTCCTGTCTCAGCCTCCCAAGCACTGGGATTACAAGCATGTGCCACCACGCCTGGCCTCATTTCTGTAAGTTTAAACCAGAGTTTCCCTAAGCCTTACTAGTTGCTGAAGCTGATTCCAAATCAGTGATCTTCCTGTTGCAGTTCTCCAAGTGCTCAGATTACAAGCCTAATCCTCCTTTCTGGTCCTTTTAATTGAATTTTAGACATGGTCTTCTTTAAGTTTCCAGGCTGACTGAAAATTCACATCGCTACTGATTAAGCATTCCACAAGGTTGGGAACACAGACATGAGCCATCACATCTAGCTCATACGGGTTTTATAATACTCTCTTCCAGTAACTTATTTTATTACATTGAATATTTATATCATATTGAAAAACAGTTCAAGCCGGGGTTGGGGGGGTTGGGGTTGGTGGCGCATGCTTATAATCCCAGCATTTGGGAGGCTGAGACTGGAGGATCATGGTTCGCGGACAGCCTCAGCTATTTAGTGAGGCCCTCTGCAACTTAGTGAGATCCTGTTTCAAAATAAAGAATACAAGCCAGGCGTGGTGGCACATGCTTGTAATCCCTGCGCTTGGGAGGCTGAGACAGGAGGATCATGCAGGTTCGAAGCCAGCCTCAGCTACTTAGTGAGGCTCTCAGTAACTTAGTGAGACCGTTTCCAAATAAAATATAAACTAGGTCTGGGAGGATAGCCGGGAGGTAGAAAGCCCCTGGGTTCCACTCCTAGTACCACAAAAAAATAAATAAAGAAATAAAAATAAAATAAAGAAAGAATACAAAATAGGGCAGGGGGTGTAGCTTGGAGCTTGAATGCCCTTTAGTTTCATCCCTAGACCTACAAAAAAAATAAAATAAAGTTCAGTATTACATATAAAAATGTTAGAGACCAAATCTGTTTTAGATTTTGATTTGAATGAGATAACGCAAATATGTATTCCAGTATAAACAGAAATTTACTTTTGTATCATCTACACAATATGCCAAAACCTTAACATATGTAATACTTACTGTACATGGAACAACATGTATATATGCTGAGTCATCAGGAAAACTGGACCTATGGTATCATGTTGGTACTCAAGATGTTTCTTTTTTTTTTTTTTTTTTTTTTTTTTGGTGGTACTGGGGTTCCTGGAAACCCTTCTACTTCTCCAGGCTACATTCCCAGACCTATTTTATATTTTTTTATTTGGAAACAGGGTCTCTTAAGCCAGCGAGGCTGGCTTTGAACCTGCGCGATCCTCCTGTCTCCGCCTCCCAAGTGCGGGGATTACAAGCATGCGCCACCACGCCCAGCTTAAATCGATTTTAAGGTAGAGTTTACTTGAATCATTTGCTTGGTTGTTAAATTTTCTGACAGTCTAGAATTCTTACGATTTGTTGCACAAGCGCTCGCGGTCCTGTCTGTCTTTTCTCTCTTATGAAGTGTGTATGGTTCGAGGGACTGAACCCAGGGACATTCTACCTACAAGCTATATCCTCGGCTCTTTTTATTTTTTATATTGAGACAGGGCCTCACTAAGTTGGTGAGGCCACCTGTGATCCTTCTGCCTTGGCCTCCCCAGTACTGGGATTGCAAGTGTACACTACAATATGTGGCTCATTGATTTCTTCTGTGAGTAAGATTTACCTTAGATTCCTCCTGGAACTCTTGTAGTCATCTTTAAAGTTCTGCTCTTCCTGGTCTTGGCCTAAAATGTAGACCAGAAGGGCCATTATGAAGTAGTACAACATTACACAAAATTATTAAATTCTAGGCTGAATACATGATACACAAAATGTTTCAATATTTCAAATTATCTCACAGCACTGATGAGCAAGAACCGTGTGCACTCTGATTGACTAATGGAGGGAATGACACCACCCTTACCTACACAGGCCAGGTTCCTCAAGGTTTCCTGCATCACATCTTGGTAGAGCTCTTTTTCAGATGGAGCCAGCAAAGCCCACTCTGCAGGGGTGAAGGTCACAGCCACATCTTCAAAAGCCACCAGGTCCTAAAACATGTCACATAATTCTAGGATGAAGGGTGAGGCTCATGTGACTGCAGATCTATACTACCTTCAAAGGAAGTTCCCATGATGCTCTGTTCCCTAAGTGCTCCCTCCACGCCTTGCTCATCACACTCTTACTCTCCATCCATTCCCACATCTTCTAACACAATTCTGATGCGAGGCTAGGATTGTGTGGCAGTTCTACAGCAGAGCAGTAATATCCACAGTGTTTCTGTGTTGACCCCACTTTTCTTTGTGCACTGTAGCATCTCAGGTTTCAGGCCAGTTTCAGCAACTTAGAGAGAGCCTGTTTTTATAGATAAAATATTTTTACTGATTAGAAAGGGCTGAGGGTGTAGCTCAGAGATAGAACATACTTGTTTTCAATTTCCAGTAAATACTGAATTTTATATTTTGTTCTCCACTGTAAGAAGGCAATGTGAGTCATAATTCACATATCAGCCAGTAACAAACAGCAAGCAAAGGTCACAAGACCCCAGATGCCCGGCAAGCAGAGGTCAGAGTGCACGCTGGCCATCAGGCAGGAGAGCAGGTTGCCAAGCCAGAGAAGAAAAGGCCGACACGGGAGGTGGCGGATGTCTGGACGCCCTGCTTACGGTGCAGGCTGCTCTGCTCACTTGCAGAGCTGGGGCTCTGTTGTTGGTACAGTCAACTCAGAGGTTAACCAGGTTTGGCGGCACATGTCTGAAATCCCAGTTCTTGGGAAGCTGAGACATCAGAATAGAAGGTTCAAAGCCAGACTCAGCAACTCAGTGAAGGTCCCGTCAACTTAGTGAGACGCTGTTTCCAAATTAAAAATTACAAGTGAAGAGGGCTGGGGGTGTAGTTCAGAGGTAGAACATTCCTAGGTTCAATTCACAGCACCATAAAAACAATCAAGCAGACAAATAAATTTGAATTTAAAATGACAAATATGGTGGCAAACGCCTGTGATCCTAGCAGTTGAGAGACTAAAACAGGAAGACTGCAGGTCTGAGGCCATCCTCAGTAAGTGGCAAGGCTTTCAGCAACGTAGTGAGATATTGTTTCAAACACAAATCTAACGGGATGGGGATGTAGCTTGGAGGTAGGATGCCATGGGTTCGATTCCCAGCCTGACTGACATCCTGACATACATATATAATACATACATACATGTCCTGAGGTTGTAGCTCAGAGGTAGAATATCCCTTGCTTCAAGTCCCAATACTAAACATATACTCAAAAAGAAAAATGAAGGAAAAAAAAAGAAGTTATTTCTACAACTGAAGGATTGCATAAATACTTATCCTTTTATCTTTTTGTTGTTGTTATTATTATGAGAGATTGAATCCAGAAGCATTTTTATCTCCGAGCTATGCCCCAGCCCTTTTCACTATTTATTTATTTATTTATTTATTTATTTATTTAATTTTGTGATACTGGCGATGAAACCCAGGGCCATTCTACCTCCGAACTCCATCCCCAGCCCTATTTTTTATTCTTTATTTTGAAACAGGGTCTCACTGAGTTGCAAAGGGCCTCGCTAAGTAGCTGAGGCTGTCCGCGAACTGTGATCCGCCCGTCTCAGCCTTCCAAGTGCTGGGATTACAAGTGTGTGCCACCACACCTGGCACTTTTTATTTTAAAATGGGATATTGATAAATCGGTCAAGTGTCCCACCCGTTGCGCTAAGGCTGACCTCCAATCTGCAATGCTTATGCCTTCCAAGTAAATTAAGCTGGGTGCTATGGTGGATGCCTATAGCACCCAGCTAAATTTACTGTTAAACAAATAATTTAGCCAGGCATGGTGGCGCACGCTTATAATCCCCGCGCTTGGGAGGCTGAGACAGGAGGATCGCACAGGTCTGAAGCCAGCCTCAGCTACTTAGTGAGGCTCTCAGCACTTAGCGAGACCCTGTTTCCAAATAAAATATAAAATAGGTCTGGGAGTGTAGCCCGGAGGTGAAGGCCCCTAGGTACCATCCCCAGGACCACCAAATCATCATCATCATCATCATCATCATCGAAGTCAACCACTAAGCTGAGCAAGGGAAGGAGGGACGGAGAGGGAATGGGGTGGGAATTGGGTAGGTGTTAAATCAGTGATGTGTACATGTTTGTGCACACAAGTTTTTTACCACAATATGATGTATGAATATAATGCACCAATGAAAATTTAAAAATAATAATAATAAAAATAAATTTCAAGAATTCTCTTTGCTTCTTCAGAACACATCATTCGCTCCACTCAAGTTCAAGCAAGAAAATCATCATCTTATATGCAAATCTTGAAAAAAATGCTTAGATGAAGTAAAATGCTATTTTATATAAAAAAAACGATTCTACAAAGAAAGCCACCATATTTGTCATTTTAAATTCAGGGAAGTCGCCAGCCTCCCCACATTTCACAAGAAAACAAACATCAGAAGGTCCCATAGGTGCCTAAGCTTAGAGACTACTTTGTGCAGGTGCACCCAGGGTGGCTCAGGCCACGGGAGGGAGGGAGGGAAGCTGAGCAGCCAGAAAACTGAATTCTGGGACCTCCACACACTGCACAGTCTCCACTCACTCGCCTGGAGTCGTAAGTTCTGACCTGTGATATCTTTCTGACTCCCAATCTGTGGGGTTTGTTGGACACCAACCAGTTCTCCAGTATCAACTGGGTGTCCCACAATTCAATTTTGACACCACCCAGAGTTAACAGTCCTGACAAGTTCAGGGCTCAGATGGACCACACTATCTCAGATGGACCACATTCTGCTCTGGCATCTGGCACTATGCAGATGCCAGTGCAGAATGTGTGTTTGCTCTGACTGATCACCATATCCCATCTGAAATTATAAAAGGTGGCATCCTGAGCCACTTTTTTTTTTTTTGTTTGCACAAATTCAGACAAACACTGAAAGACACTTCTGTTTGTGGATTTTCCAAAGGGTTTTAAGGATCTCTGTGCCAGAATCAGAGACAAAGACCAAATTATTATTATAAGAAACACACGAATAAACACTCAAATTCTCAGTAAATAGCAGTGATTAAAGATCCCTACCTCCAATGCTTTGTTTTTTTTTTGTTGTTGTTGTTGTTTTTTGGTTTTGGTGGTACTGGGGGTGGAACCCAGAGGCTTTCTACCTCCGGGCTATACTCCCAGACCTTTTTTATACTTTATTTGGAAACAGGGTCTCACTAGGTTGTTGAAAGCCTCACTAAGTAGCTGAGGCTGACTTCGAACCCATGTGATCCTCCTGTCTCAGCCTCCCAAGCGCGGGGATTACAAGCGTGCGCCACCACGCCCGGCATCCTACCTCCAATGCTTTGTGGTCTTGAGAAAATCTAACTGTATAGAAACACATTCCCTATTACACTTATAGGATGTCCCATTTTTATCTTATGGCAAGGCCAGACACACAAATTCTAAACTCACTCTTTTGTCCTAGAAAATAATTAACTGATTGGTAAAAAGAAAATACTCAATAAGCAAGTTTTCCTTAAGTTTCTCTCCTTCCTCCAGGCCTCTGATCTTTGATCCACCCTCAGCCTGGGCCAGCACACGACACTCCTTTATTGTTATCCTAAGGAACTGACACCAGGCAAAACCTTCTCAAGTCTACGTCAGTCTGATGTCACCACCCGCATCCTCCTCTCCTCTCTGCTCCATCTTCTGTCTACTCCTGCTGGCTCCTACCCTGAAAGAAAAGTCCTCTCCTTCTCCACACTGAGAAGTTAGTACACCTTATATTCGGACTTTTCCCTCCTGCAACGTTCCTTTCAGATAAACTCGTGTTCCTTTTCTCTTCTTTCTTTCATGTCAGAGAAGACACTCTCACCCCAGCCCCATGTGCATGTGGACTCCTTCCGGATAATCTGGTGATGTTGGTTAGTGTCGGGGTAGTTAGGAATTTCCTGGCAGCCTCAACAAAGGCAGGGCTGAGGAACAGGCTGTGGGTTGAGGCCCTGCTTCCAGAAAATTAGAGAACTCAGGGAATCCAGTCTGCTCGGGGAGGCAGGAGGGATGAGTACCCACCCCACAGTGCCTCCCCCAAGAATCTACAAGCGAATCGGGGTCTTCCCGCAACCCTCTGCCACCGCTGCACAGTCAGAGACACCCAGACTGTTTGTGAGCCAAGCTGTCAGAGCGGGCTCCAGGAGGTCAGGATCACTGCAAGCACGGTAAGTACCAGCTGTGCTGTGCATCCAGAGAGACAGAAGCTGAGTGGAGACCAGGGACACGAGGGGGACACCGGGTTGGTGGAGAGGCAGGTTCCTACCACCTCACCAGTTTCTTCTTTGCCCGCTCCTGGACTCCTGGAGCTCACCATTTGCTGCTTTCAGGTTGCCAAGATTCCTGCCCAAGGTTCCAGGTATCAGTGGCTGCTATAGTGAGGAGGAATCTGAAGCACTTAGAATCTTTCACGGCAGCTGAGATCTGGTCCTGAATATGGCAGATCAGATGGGAAGATCCTGCCAGATGTGTTGCCACTCCTACCTCTGCCACCTTTGCAACTTCATTGGACAGGTCGCTCTGGGCCTGGGACCTCTGATTGGATAGTAATCAGGACCCATCACAGGAGACTAGGTGACTAGGAAGTGATCTGCACTTGGCCCAGAGGAGCCAAAGACAGATTGCAGCCACAGCCCTCGCTGGGTTTCCTTCCCTGCCTAGGCCCAGACCTGGCCTAGACTGTGGTATTTTTACATCTAAGCAGTAGCATCTCTGGGCTTTCCAGAACAGGCATCTGCTTCTTTCTACACTTAGTAGGCTCTTCCTGCTTCTTCCTCCTGGAAATAGGGCCATGAATGTGCTCAGTGTCCAACAGAGCCCCATAGAAACGACCCGAGCACAGACTAAGAACGTGGAGCCATACTGAAATGGAACCCTGAAGAAATGGAGCTTGCCTCAGCACCAGGACATAACTCAAGCACAAAGACTAACTCTGGTAGCTCACCATGCCCTACAGTCCCTACCTCGAAGTGTGGAAACTCCTCCTCCTTCCATACCTAAAATTTCAGCCAATTCTCACTTCTAGTCAGCTTAAAGATCAGACCTAGAGCCGGGCGTGGCGGCGCACACTTGTAATCCCCGCGCTTGGGAGGCTGAGACAGGAGGTTTGAAGCCAGCCTTCACTGGCTTAAGAGACCCTGTTTCCAAATAAAAATATAAAATAGGTCTGGGAGTGTAGCCCGGAAGTAGAAGGGCTTCCAGGAACCCCAGTACCACAAATAAATAAATAAATAAATAAATAAATAAATAAATAAATAAATATCAGACCTAAAGAAAATAGCAAATTCATAAACCTTTCCTCCAGGAGACAACCTAAAAAAGTCTTCCTCTAAGACTGATCTTCAAAGATTTTCTTCACGTCTACAAATTACAGTGGGTCCACAGATGAGACCTGAAGTTCCAACAGGCCCTTACCTGATACCGTGCCTCATGAACCTCATCCACGCTGAGGTTCTTGGGTTGTATTTCTTGTCATAATTAGGCAATAGTAAACAACATGTTTTCCCGTGTCCTCAGGAATTTTAACAAATTACCAAATGTGACAGGAGGGGATGACTGGAAGACAAGATTGTGGCATCTTGACATTGTACCCAAGGTGGGCAGAAATGGGGTACACTGGGGCCCCAAATCCTGTGACTGGCATCTGATGCGAGGGTCATCTTGACCTTGTGGAGTAAGACAAGGAGTGTCACAATTCAATGGACTTGTCTTATACCTGCTTGGTGTCTGGAGAGATGGAGAACTGGTTGTAGGTGTGGAAATTTCCCACACATTGGTGTCAGAAGTGTGGTAGGTAAGACAGGCATGGTGGAACATGCCTGTAATCCCCGTACCTGGGAAGCTGAGACAGGAGAATTGTAGTTTTGAGGCAAGACCCAGCAATTTAGCAAGACAATGTTTCAAAATAAAGAATAAAAGGGTTGGAGGTGCAGCTTAGAGGTAGAACCCCCCTGGGTTTAATTCCCAGTACCATAGGAAAAATAAAAAGAAGGGCAGTTGGTAAAAACACGTGATTTTTCTCTTCCTCTTTTCAACTTGTAACGCCCTCCATTTCTCCTTTGAAGTCAGTCCCAAATCTGACCACGCTCCCCATTCCAGGAACCCTCGCCTACCACCACCTACCTTCCCTGGGCCCCACAAGCCACCCTTGTCCTCTACAGTCTGTTTACCTCACAGCAACCAGGGAAAACTATCTACAAGAAGGAATCTCATCACTTGTGCTTAAAACCAGTCCACACTACACTTTTTTTGTTTTGTTTTGTTTTTGTGGTACTGAGGGTGGAACCCAGGGGCTTTCCTACCTCCTGGCTATACTCCCAAACCTATTTTATACTTTATGGAAACAGGGTCTCACTAAGTTACTGAGAGCCTCACTAAGTCACTGAGGCTGGCTTCGAACCTGTGAGACCCTGTCTCAGTCTCCCAAGTGCTGGGATTACAAGCGTGCGCCACCGCGCCCGGCTCCTGCTACAAACACTTGGGAAACATGTTGGACAATATCTAAGTAAGATGATGGGGACCTCCCCTGTGACCCTGCAAACCCAAAGAAACCCATAAAGATCTTCTTTTATAAATCCAAACAAGATACCCATGGCAACCCCCAAAACAAAATAACTCAAACCCATGAATATGTTCACACAACAGAATATCATACAGCTTATTTGTGTATGCATGCAGCTAAAACTTTTTCAGGGCTCACAATGCCCTAAGAAGAAAAGTCTCCAAGCAGGTTCATGGTCTTCTTTGATTTTAGATTCCCACCTGTCTGTCTTCCTGTCCCCAAACCCCCTCAGCCACTTCCACCCAGCCAGGCTCACTGGGCACCATCACCCTGAACACACCAGGCCTGGTGCCCTGAGCCCCTGCACTCGCTACTACCGCGTCTACCCATCCATCTGCCTTCCCTGCATCACAGGCGCACCTGCTTCAGGCCTCACTGTGCGCTTGACCACTCCTTCTCAAAGCCCCTCCTTGGGAATCTGACCTACACTGAGCTCTGCAGACCCCTGAGCTCTTTTATCAAAACTCTGACCATTGTAACACAAACAGGTAGCTTCCCACCATGAGCCATGAGAAGCAAAAGGCAGAGAACAGCTTTGCTCTTAATCATTGCTGACTCTCAACCCTAAAGTATGTTCGTATAAAATTCACATAAACCAGGGTGTGGTGGTGCATGCCTGTTATCCCAGTACTTGGGAGGCTGGAAAAGGAAGATAGCAGGCTCAAGGCCAGCCTCGGCAATTTAGCTAGGCCCTCAGCGATGTAGTGAGACTTTTTTTTTTTTTGGTGGTACTGGGGGTGGAACCCAGAGGCTTTCTACCTTCGGGCTATAATCTCAGACCTTTTTTAATTTTATTTGGAAACAGGGTCTCACTAAGTTGCTGAGAGCCTCACTAAGTAGCTGAGGCTGGCTTCGAACCCGTGTGATACTCCTGTCTCAGCCTCCCAAGCACGGGGATTACGAGCGTGCGCCACCACGCCCAGCTGTGAGACTGTCTTTCAAAATAAAATATAAAAGCTGGGTGTGTAAGCCGGGCATGGTAGCGCACGCTTGTAATCCCAGCATTTGGAGACTGAGACAGGAGAATTGAGGTTCAAGGACAGCCTCAGCTACATAGTGAGGCCCTTTGCAACTCAGTGAGACCCTGTTTCAAAATAAAGAGTTAAAAATGGGGCTATGGGGTGTAGCTTGGAGGTAGAATGCCCCTGGTTCCATCCGTAATACCGCAAAAAAAAAAAAAAAAAAAATGGGTGTGGAGGTGCATTTTTGTAATCCCAGTACTTGGGAGGCTGAGACAGGACTACAGATTTGAGGAGGGCCTCAGCAAGTAGTGAGACCCCTGTTTCAAAATAAAAATTTAAAAAAAGTAGGGCTGGGGGTATAGCTCAGAGAGAATGCCCCTGGGTTCAAATGCCAATATCACAATAAATAAATAGATAAAGAAATAAATAGGCTGGAGGTGTAGCTCAGAGGCAGAATGCAGTCAACTCATTTTTGGGCTCAAATGAGAAAACATAACAGGGCAGTGCGCTACAAGAATATAGACATAAAGGAGTTTGAATCTGACCATTTTACCTGGAGGATATCAAAGGACAAAAAGTTTCCAGACAATGTGGGACAGTATTTGTGGCAAAGAAAAATACATAAGATTAGGCACAGAGCAAGATAAGCAGCCACCTGCAGCATCCAGACTTCCTTCTGTGCTTAAAGGGGGAGTGAACGAGAGTCTCCTGAGATGCTGTTCCACTCAAAGGATGAATCAAGACAGGCTACCTAAGTGCACACGAACGTATCTCTTTCTCAATCTCGGAGGCTCTGCAGGGCTTGATGGGGTACGTACACATTGCACTCCATACGGCAGAATACGGCCATACATAAAAAGCTGCTTTAAATGCAGAAATAACATTAAACAGATGTACCCAGACACCTGTGCTGCCAGGCAAAGAGAAATCCCAAGTCCCACAATCTCATGTCCAAGATGAAAAGCTACAGAACATGAACTAAAACATTTAACAATTCGAAAAAGATGTGCTACACCTGCTCTTTACTGAGAAGCATGACGGTCAATCCCACCAGGCAGAGCTGCCTGCAGCATCCCCTGGGTCCATGTCCACACACGCGCAGCTGCTGACGTGGGGCTGGGGTGGTACTGGAGGTAGAAACAGAATTGAGCAGAGATGACAGCCTCGCTCGCTCTCACACTGACCTCCATGCAGACGGCAGACACAGGGAATTTATACCGGTCGTACTTTCCAGCCGTGTGTGTGTGTGTGTGTGTGTGTGTGTGTGTGTGTGTGTGTGTGTGTTCAGCCGTGTGTGTGTGTGTTCAGCCATGTGTGTGTGTGTGTGTGTTCCTGAAGATCGAACCCATGGGCATTCTACCTTTGAGCTATATCCGTGTGTGTGTGTGTGTGTGTGTGTGTGTGTGTGTGTGTTCCTGAAGACTGAACCCATGGGCATTCTACCTTTGAGCTATCTCCCCCAGCCCTTTTTATTTTTTGTCTGAATCAGGGTCTTGCTAGGTTACATACAGGCTCACTATTATTGCTGAGTATGATTTGCTTGTCTGTCTCGGAAGTACTGGTCTTATGAAATTGTGCCACAATACTCAGCTCCAAAGACAGAATTCTTCATAGAAAAGACACATCAAATGGTAAAAACATAAAAGCCATGTAAAACATGTCATTTTCTTGTGAAAAAGAAAGGTTAAAAGCAGCGACGTGAGCCCTGTAGGAGAATTCCAACAATTAATAACTAAATTTTGCAGTGGACCATTAAACCACAATAATTTAAAAACTACATAAAAATTAAGCCTACGGGCCGGGCGTGGTGGCGCACGCTTGTAATCCCAGCATTCGGGAGGCTGAGACCGGAGGATCGCAGTTCGCAGACAGCCTCAGCTACGTAGTGAGGCCCTCTGCAACTCAGTGAGACCCGGTTTCAAAATAAAGAATAAAAAATAGGGCAGGGGGTGTAGCTCGGAGGTAGAATGCCCCTAAGTTCCATCCCCAGACCCGCAAAAAAAAAAAAAAAATTAAGCCTACGGAAATATTGCAAATAGTTTGGGTTTTTTTTTTTTTTTGGCGTGGCATTGGGGGATTGAACTTGGGGAGCATTCTATCTCTGTCCTACACTACCAGCCCCCCCCTTTTTTTCTATTTTGAAACAAGTGTTTCAATTGGTTGACAAGAGTCTCACTCCTTACTGAGCCTGTCCTTAGACTTGTGATGCTCTTGTTTCAGTCTTCCAAATATTAGAACTCCAAATGTGTGCCACTACTCCTGGCTTCTGAGCTTTTGCAAATAGATTTCATTTTACCCATGGATCAACAAGTTAGAAAATGAAAGGGGAAGCCAGGCCTGATAGCTCATGCTTGCAATCCCAGTAATTGGGAGGCTGAGACAGTAGGATTCCAAGTTCAAGGACAGCTTCAGCAAGTAGTGAAGTTCTTGTCAACCTAGTGAGACCCTATTTACAAATAAAGAAATAAATTTAAAAAGGGCTGAGGGTGCAGGTTGGAAGTAGAATGTCCCTAAATTCCCCAATACCACCAAGAATACACACACACACCCTTGAAACCACACATATCCCACAGGCAGTAAAATAAGTGAGTGAACTGGCTCAGCTGGTCTTACCTACCACCATATGTGCAAAACAATCAACAAACAAAAAATACTAGGAGCCTGTCACAATACCGATGATTTATGAACGGCAAAATAACTTTCAAGATCCCAAACAGGCAAAACCAAATAAAACTCTGCTTAGCGATAAACACAAGAGAAGCTATGAAGAATGTCCCCAAACTCCACCTCTTGGTCACTTCTGGGTACAGAGCTAGATGCGACCAGGGAGATACACTAAAACTGACCGCCACCTGTCTCTTCACCTGCAGGGGATCCCATGGATATTTGTATTCTTACTTAAATTTACTATAAAACGAATTAAGACATGGAGGTGCACTTTTGTAATCCCACGAGTTGGGAGGCGAAACCAGGAGAATCGCAGGTTTGTGGCCAGCCTCAGTAACTTAGTGAGGGCCTCCACAAATTAGTGAGACCCTGTTTCAAAATGTAAAGAAAATAGGGTTGGATGTGTAGGTCAGAGGCATGCCTCTGAGTTCAATCCCCAGTACGACAAAACAAATAAATAAACAATGAATCAACTAACTTATTTCAGAATTCTCTTTGCTTCTTCAAACCCTATTTTTTTTTTAAATCTACTTGGGTTCCAGGGAAGAAAAATCACCATCTTACATGCAAATGTTGAAAGAAAATCCTTAAATGGTGAAGTAAACTGCCCTTATGGGAAGAAGCTTCTACGAGGAAAGCCATAGGGAAGCAGCTCAGGGAAGCCCCAGCCTCTCCCGCGGTTCACCCAGATCACAAGGTCACACCCGGAGCTGAGCAGGTGCACCCAGGGGCCTCATGCCCAGGCCGGGAGGGACCGAGGCAGCCTGGGCTCGGGGACCCCCGCACACCCGACTTTCTCGCCTCCGACCGGGTATCCTTCTGACTCCGACCAGTTCTCAACACCCCCTGGCCGTCCCCGACTCATCTGACACAGTCAACAGTGCTGCCAAGCGGAGGGCTCAGGCGACCGCCCCGTGCCCGCTGCAGACGCGAGTCCGGAGCACGCGTTTGCCGCTCTGCCCCCAGCAGGGAGCTCGGGGGACCCCGCGCCCTCCGCCTGCAGGTCGGGGCTCCGCGAGGGACCCCGGCCGAGCGGCCACCGGGGCCGCAGGGCGGGCCCCACGGAGAGGCCGGCCCCCAGCGCTGGCTCCGGGGTGCCGACAGGCCCTCTGTGCCCTCCCCTGGGCCCCCCAGATCTCACCATCTTCTGCTTCCGGGTCGCCTGGAGTCCTGCCCAGGGTTTCGGGCCCCGCATCAGCGCACAAAGGGCTCTGAGGCACTTAGCATCTGTCGCAGAGGCTGACACCGGGTCCCGATCATGGCGGAGCGGCTGGGAAGGTCCAGTGGAAGGCTCGTTATCCCGCCCCCTGACGCATTAGCATCCTATTGGGCAACCCGCGCCCGGCCTGAAGCCTCTGATTGGATGGTGCACCAGGGCCCCGCTGAGTGACTTGGAAGTGATCCAATACTGAGCGAGAGGCGCCGGAGAGATGCCAGCCCAGCCTGCACCAGGTCTCCTTTCCTCCCCAGGGCCAGACCTGGCCCGGGCTGCTGATCTCTGTCTGCAGTTAAGCAGAAGCTACTCTGGGCTTTCCAGAACGGCACCTGCTTTTTCCTGCACTTAATGGGTACTTCTTGCCTCTTCTTCCTGGAAATACGAATGTGCTCAGAGAATTCCAACAGAGTGTCCCATGGAGACAACCCTTGATCTCAGATATGGAGGGGTGCTTAGGCCAAGCCCCGCTGAAACAGGAGGAAAGGCCTCATGTTGTCCACTTCAGGAATTTAGGATGAAAACGTTGATTTCATGGCCAAGCCTTTCTTATACTCTATTCCACAATCTACCCATTTTGTGTGTGTGTGTGTGTGTGTGTGTGTGTGTGTGTGTGTGTGTGTATTGAACCCAGGGGCATTCTACATCTGAGCTATACCTGAATCCTATTTAATCTTTCTTTTTCTTTTTTTTTCTTTTTTTCTTTTCTTTTCTTTCTTTTTTTTTTTTGGGGGGGGCCATTACTGGGGATGGAACCAGGGGCATTCTAACTCCAAGCTACACCCTCAGTTCTATTTTTTTTTTTTAATGGGGTCTCATTGAGTTGCCAAGGGCCTAAGTAGCTGAGGCTGACTGTGAACTGCGACTCCTGTCTCAGTCTCCCAAATGCTCGTATTACAAGCACGCACCACCTGGCTCTATTTAATCATTTTGAAACAGGGTTTTGCTAAGTTGCTTACGGCATTGCTAGGTGCAGAGGCAGGCCTGAAATCGGCAATCCTGTCTCAGCTCCCCAAGTACCAAAATTACAGGCAGGCACCATCACACTCGACTTTCCATCTATGCATTTTTGGCTAGAGAAGGAAAACCATGCTAACAAGAGAATGCAATTATTCAACACCTAAGAATTCACCAGAGAGTTGCCTTTACATGGAATCAAAATTCCATTTCTCATTTAAATAAACTGTCAAATCATAAACTCTTTCTCCAGGAGACTATATAAATGAGTTTTCCCTAAGCCTGACCTTCACTGAATTTCTTCATAGAGACAAAATGCAGTTGCAAAAGGCCTCACTAAGTAGCTGAGGCTGGCTGCAAACCTGGATTCTCCTGTCTCAGCCTCCCAAGCGCGGGGATTACAAGCGTGCGCCACCATGCCCAGCTACACCCTTCCCCTTTTAATTTTGACACAGGACTTTTCTAAATTTGAGCCAGGGAGCTGGAGGCTGAGACAGGAGGATTGTGGTTGGAGGGCAGCCTCGGCTACTTAGGCCCTTTGTGAACTCAGTGAGACCCTGTTTCAAAATAAAGAATAAAAAAGAGGGCTGGGGTGTAGCTCAAAGGTAGAATGCCTCTGGGTTCCATCCCAGTACTGCAAAAAAAAAAAAAAAAAAAAAAATTTGAACCAGGGTCTAAGCCTGGTTATGTTGCTGAGGTTGGTTTCAGACCTGAGATCTTTCTGTATCAACCTCCCAAGTACTGAGATCACAAGTGTGTGCCACCATGCCCAGCTAGACTCTGCCTTTTAATAAGAGCCTGTCGTTTCTCCAGACATATCACTGATACCTCTAAGGCATCTAGTCTAATTCCTATCACTGGAACTCTATGTGTCGAAGGTACACTCATGACATATGCAATGCAATCATATTGTGCATGAAATAATACATATGTATACTGGATTATCAGAAAAAAATGGGCTTATGGTGTCCTGATGGTGCTCCAGATATTTTCAGTGTCAGAGTATTTCTAATTTGGATTTTCATAAAATATTTTGAGATTAAATCAATTATAAGTTGGGGTTATTTGAATCATTTAAATTTTCTGACATTCTAGGATTCTTGAGCCTCATTGCCTTTTATCTTCCCTTTTTTTGTGTGTGGTCTAGGGTTGAACCCACGTACATTCTACCTCCAACCTATACTCCCAAGCACCTTTTTTTTTGGCGGTTGTGGGGATTGAACTCAGAGGCTTTCTACCTCTAAGCTACACCCTCCAACCATATTTTTTATTATTTATTTTGAAACAGTCTCATTAAGTTGTGAGGACCTCACTAAGTAGATGAGGCTGGCCACAAATCTGAGATCCTCCTGTCTCAGCCTCCCAAGTACTGGGATTATAAGCATGCTCCACCAGCCCTGGCTTTCCAGCCCTTTTCTTTTTTTTTTTTTTGTTTTGTTTTGTTTTGTTTTGTTTTGCGGGTCTGGGGATGGAACCCAGGGGCATTCGATCTCCGAGCTATACCCCCTGTCCTATTTTTTATTCTTTATTTTGAAACCGGGTCTCACTGAGTTGTAGAGGGCCTCAGTAAGTAGCTGAGGCTGTCCGCGATCGATTCTCAGCCTCCCGAATGCTGGGATTCCAAGTGTGCGCCACCACGCCCGGCATTCTTTTCTTTGTTTTGAAAAAGAGTTTAAGAGCCAGGCGTGGTAGTGCACACTTGTAATCTCTGCGCTTGGGAGGTGGAGACAGGAGGATCATGCTGGTTCAAAGCCAGATATTCTGGCTTAAGAGACCCTGTTTACAAATAAAAAGTATAAAATAGGTTTGGGAGTATAGCCCCGAGGAAGAAGGGTTTCCAGGAACCCCAGTACTACCAAAAAATAAAAAAAATTAAAAAGTTTCATTAAGTTTCTGAGGCTGGTCACATGAACCTGCCACCCTTCTGTCCCGGCTGCCAAATCCTGGGATTCCAAGTGTGTGCTACCACACCTGGCTCATTGCTCTCTTCTGTGACTGAAAATTACCTTAACTTTCTCATGGAATTTTGGTATTAATCTTTAATGTTCTGCTTTTCCTGGTCTTGGCCTAAAAGGCAGACCCAGAAGGACCTTATGGATTATTACAATATTACACAAAAACTTTAAATTCTAGGCTAAATGCATCATATAAATAATGTGATGATGCCTGGTATATGTTCTAAAATGTTTCCTTTCAATACTTCAAATCAAGCCAGGCTAGGTGGCACAGGCTTGTAATCCCAGTACTTGGGAGACTGAGACGGGAGGATCTCGGTTTGTGCCCAGCCTCGGCTACTTAGTGAATGAGGCCCTCTGCAATTTAGTGAGACCCTATTTCAAAATAAAGAATAAAAAATGGGGCTGAGGGTGTAGCTCAGAGGTAGAATGCCCCTGGGTTCCATCCCCAGTACTGCAAAAAAAAAAAAAAAAAAAAAAAATCAGGGCGATGAGATCTGCTAAGGAGAAAAAAGAATGCTCAAGGACACCGTTTAATCCCTATAAGGTGGAGACAAAGAGGGGAGGATCCCAGGTTTAGTGAGACCCTCAGCAACACAGGGAGACCCTGATACAAAATAAAAATAATTTTAATATAGATCCTCGCGACCCTCCCACACCACTGCACAGAGACCCCGCCGCTGCGGGAAGCTGCAGAAAGGACTCTGACTTTCTGCTGCAGCCGCCGGCCTCCCTCCTCCCACGCCCCGCATTGTTTGTTCACAATGTTTAATCTTTGATAACCTTTGCGGTATGAATTTTGTGAGAACCCCACCAACATAAATACTAAGAAAATCATAACTCACTGAAACAAAAACCTGTAAACAGAGTGAAGGAATGCAGGAAGAGAAATAAGAAAGCAGGATATTAGAATTAAAGTAGGACCATTGTAGAAGTAAGAGAGTAACAAAGCATGTAAGAGTGCTGTGAGGAAACATTCCCCTCTCCTGATAAAATTAAAACTGCGAGTCTCTGCTTCGGTAACCCCACTTGCCAATATAAAGTACAACTTATAAGTTCCTGCTTATGATAACTGCCTGAGTTCTGGCTTCTGTGAAACTGCTTGCTTATATCCCAGCTACCTTAATGTTAAAAGTTGTTTTATTTTAAAACCTAAGTTACTGTTAGAAATTATTTTAAGGATATTACTAAAGTTTGAAATATTTTAAAACAGTATAAAGTAGTTTAGAGAGTGAAGCTATTTGAAGCTATTTTTCTTGGAAGTGAGTCCCAAGCTCGCCACAAACCTTATCTAAAGAAAACACCTGGTACTCAAGGGCCGAGCTGAAGGTTACCATAGTAACCAAGCATGAAAGAGAAAGTCACTCCTTGGCGGGCAGTGACGTAGAAAGGCTGTCCTTTAAAACTATTTGCTGTAATTCAAGTGTGTGTGTGCTTTCTTTTGAAATCATTGGTTGTACTTGTTTACCTTTTTATCTGATTGGTTGTATCCTACTATTTGGCGGGCTGTGACGTGTGTAGCCACCCCTCCAGGGGCTATAAATATAGAGCCTGAAGTGTGCTCGGGGTCGAGCTCCGACCACTTTCCTTGCTGTCTACTGAGGCTGAACGCTAGCTCGGCCAGAGGCTCCCTCTGGTAGCTGCTGGGCAATTCCTCTACGGACAGTCAAGCTAGTGAAGGAGCTTCGACCACTGGCTTGCCAGTAAGAGCTGCAGCACAGTAAACTCTGCTTGTGATTTGCAACCTTGGTGTGTCCTTCGTTATTTGGGTAAGGGGGTGACTCTCGGACCCTAACAAGAGATCTCTGTGATCCAGGTTAAGAAAAGACAAGGAAAAGAGAAAGATCACAGGGAACTTGAACTCAACTCTAACTGATGAGTCACTGATGGATGGCTAAGGGCAGGCAGGGTCAAGAGGTAAAGGATACTGGAGACTTACGGAGTCGCCATTCACTTGTAACTTAGACCTCCAGAAATACTGCCTGTTCTCACTATGGTGGTCAGAGAAAAACTTCTTCCTGCTTCATGTAGGGCATAGGAAGGAGCCATTTTAAAATATGACATCTGACAAATCCCACTTCCAAGGCAAGTTCTCAAAAGACTCATCAACTGGGACATTACCAGAGCCTTGCATTACTATAAGGAAATGACCTTAGGCAGGTACTTGGTAAAGAAGGGAGTTTATTTTGGCTTAAAATTCTGGAAGTACAAAGTCAAGAGCCTGCATCTGGTAATGGCCTTTTTTGTTTTACCCATTGTAAACTATGGTTTAATTTTATTTATTTATTTATTTATTTATTTATTTATTTATTTATTGTGGTGGTACTGGGGGTAGAACCCAGAGGCTTTCTACCTCTGGGCTATACTCCCAGACCTATTTTTATACTTTATTTGGAAACAGGGTCTCACTAAGTTGCTGAGAGCCTCACTCAGTAGCTGTGGCTGGCTTTGAACCTGTGTGATCCTCCTGTCTCAGCCTCCCAAGTGCTGGGATTACAAGCGTGCGCCACCACGACAGCTAAACTACACTTTATTTTAAAGGAAGAGGATAAATGGGATGAAAGAAATCTTTATACTATACTTACATTATTCACAAAGCAGAACTTTTAAAATACTTTTTCAGCCAGGCGTGGTGGCGCAAGCTTGCAATCCCCGCGCTTGGGAGGCGGAGACAGGAGGATCGCCAGGTTCGAAGCCAGCCGCGCTGGCGTAAGAGACCCTGTTTCAAAAATATAAAATAGGTCTGGGAGTGTAGCCCGGAGGAAGAAGAGCTTCCAGGATCCCCAGTACCACCAAAAAAAAAAAAAAAAAAGTAGGTCTGGGAGTATAGCCCGGAAGTAGAAGGGTTTCCAAGAACCCCAGTACCACCAAATAATAATAATAATAATAATAATAATAATAATAATAATATACTTTTTCATTCATAGTATCCTTTCCCAACTAATTTCTACTTTGGAGCTTCATAGAATTACATTTTATTTATTTGCTCAGAACACTAAGAATACGCTGTACTCTTTAAACAAAAGTCAAACCCAAACTACTCACCTGCCCATCTTATAGTTATGTAGAAAACTACAATAAGGTTTCGATGACAAAAGATGCATATAACTATGTAATTGCAATTTGTTATATTTGATTTATTTATCCAAGCAGAAACATCATATCTGGCATTAAACTATTAGGTCTACTGAAATGAGAGACAATGAAAAAAAATTGACCGTCTTGCTGGCAGAGTCCTGAGACTGCTCAGTGTAAGGAGAGACCCCAGAGGTCGGTCCAATTAGAAAAAGTGATTGCAGGGGAGGTTAAGCTGCCAGCTATCTCTTGCAGGAGAGGAGCAGTGCTAGGGGCAAGCAAGATAATTTTTCTATTGGGGGAAAGGAAGACGAGAGTTCCTGGTTTTAGGAAGAGCCGGATTCAGTAGCATACGGGTGGTAGGAGCTGGCCTGGGTGGTCAGGGTTGGAATGTTCCCCCTTGGGACTATTCTCTTGTTTTTGGTAACTGCTCCTTAGACTGGGTCGGCCTTCCCTGTGTTATGGTGCAGCTGTGCTTCTGAGACTCACCAGGCCTCACGCATCCTCTGACCTAACACTCAGAACGTCACAGAACAAGGCCAGGGTGTTTGTGTATGTGTGTGTTCCTTCTGGTCTCTCTCCCTCTGCTTGGAAGGACATCGTAATTTAATCATTGGACTCCACCCTGACCACCTTGTCTAATCCTAATTAGCAACACAAGGCTCAAGCTCTGAGATGAAGTTTGAAACCCCTTGATTCCTAACGGTGGGGATTAAATTTCCACACTGAGTGTCTTGGAGGACACCGAACACATAAACTGTATCCAAATCACAGCAAGAGCCAAGCTTCTGGGGGCAAGTGACCCATAACTCTCCTGCCTCAACTAGGAGGTGAGAATGGCAAGTGCTTGCAGAAGAAGCAACCAAAGGACACAGAAAAATGAGGCCAAGTCACATCAGTGAAGAGCTTTGCCTCCCCACAGCTTACCAACTCACCAATGGGGGTTCTGCATAAAACACAGTAGAATCAACTCAGAGAGGTGCCCGCCTCATACCTTAGTTAAGATGTCCCGAGGAGCCAGGAGTAGTGGTGCATGCTTGTAATCCCAGTACTTGGGAGGCTGAGACAGGAGGGTTCTGGTTCGCGGCCAGCCTCAGCTACTTGGTGAGGCCCTTTGCAACTCAGTGACACCCTTTTTCAAAATAAGGAATAAAGCATAGGGCTGGGGGTGTAGCTCGGAGGTAGAATGCTTCTGGGTTCCATCCCCTATACCACAAAAAGAAATCTATTTAAAGACGGATTATTGTTGGGTGTGGTGGCGCATGCTTGCAATCCCCATACTTGGGAGGATCGCGCAGGTTCGAAGCCAGCCTCAGCTACTTAGTGAGGCTCTCAGCAACCTAGTGAGACCCTGTTTCCAAATAAAATATAAAATAGGGCTGGTAGTAGAGCTTGGAGGTAGATAGCCTCTGGGTTCCACCCCCAGTACCACAAAAAAATAAATAAATAAATAAAGGCTGGGGTATCCATTTTATCCACACCAGATGTCAAGAATAGAAGGAGTGCACTGGCTCCCCAGTGGTGAAAGGATAGGAATACTTCACAGTCTGGTGCATAGCCTTCCTAGTTTTCTGGATTCCCTGTAATGACTTGAGAAGGGGGTGGTTAGTCATTTTAACCTTAAGCACATCATGTAATTTGGGGAGGAGGAAAAGTGAGGGGGTCTACCAAACATCATTGCAAAGGACATGAAACCTTTCCTGTATGGCGTATACCTTACACATAGGAGAGCAAAAGGGAGAGGATTGGCCCAACTCTCACCAGTTTTGGAGACCAGCTTAGTTAAGGCCTCTTTCAGAGTCCTAGTCAACCTCCGGTCTCAGCCTCCCAAATGCTGGGATTACAAGCCTGCACCACCATGTCCGGCTAGTTTTTTTTTTTTTTTTTAAATAGGGTACTGCCTAGTTCTTTTCCTACAGGTGTACAAAATTTTCTTCTGACATGTTACAAGGACAGATAATAGAACCTCATTTTTTTTACTGAGTGATGGAGTTTCCCTTGAATCTAAACCTCCAAAACAGAGGATTTCTCCCAACCTTTGGAGGAGGTCCTGGCCCAGTAGGATATATGAAAGTTAGGCATGACAAGAAATGAATGAGTCACAATACCTTGTCCGAGTTTCACCATTTGTAATGTTGCTGGGGAATATGAGGCTGTTATTCCAGTAGCCCCCTGGATAGAAACCCTCTGGGAGGTGATGGATCCTGAGGTTTGCTTAAGAACAGAGTAAGTCGCCCCTGAGCCTACAATAAAATTTACCCAACTTTTGGCTTTATCGTGGCCTCTCAGAGGTTTAGATGCATAGAGCCCTGACCCTGTCGTTCTTTCTCCAGGTGGAGAATCAAGTGTCCTCTTTTCTCATTCTTTTTCGGAGGACACTCATTTTCCCAGTGTCCTTTTTGTTTGCAATGGATATGCCAGTATTGAAAAAATTGTTTTGGTATTAATTTCCAAAATGTAAAAAGCAGTCAGAACCCAGATGTTGCACAGGTACACGGGCAGGGAGGGGTGGCAGCTGTTACAATGCAGAGTCCCTCTCTTTCTCTCTCTTTGCCCTTCGTTCTAATGATTAACCTATAATAAAAGCTTTAGAGACAATTAAAGCCTTTAGTCTTAAAAATATATAGAAGCAAGCCAGGTGTGGTGGCACACGCTTGTAATCCCCGCACTTGGAAGGCTGAGACAGGTGGATCGCGCAGGTTCAAAGCCAGTCTCAGCTGGCTTAAGAGACCCTGTTTCCAAATAAAATATAAAATAGGTCTGGGAGTGTAGCCTGGAGGTAGAAGGCCCCTGGGTTCCATCCCCAGCACCACCAAAAATAAAAAATAAAAAAAAAATACACACACACACACACACACACACACACACACACACACATATATATATATATATATATATATATATATATATATATATATATATATGCAGTCAGTGCCTCTGTTTACCTCCTCTCCTTTGTCACCTGGGCTGGGTATAGGAAGGTAAACTCCATGTGCTGTTTCAAGCACCCATAGTTGATAAACAACCAATACTGCCCAATACAATAGAGGCAAAAGCCAGGTAGATGATGATGATGTTATACTGGGAATGGAACCCAGGGGCATTCTACCTCTGCGCTACACCCCCAGCCCTATTTCTTATTCTTTATTTTGAAATTGGGTCTGAGTTGCAAAGGGCCTCACTAAGTAGCTGAGGCTGTTTTTAAACCACAATCCTCCGATCTCAGCCTCCCAAATGCTGGGAGTACAAGCGTGCGCTACCATGCCTGGCTATTTCAGGTAGATTATTGGCCTCTGCACTTAGTAAGTGCACTGTCCGGAGGCAAAGAGGCCCCACCTGGCTAATAAATGTTACTAGCTCATTGCCTTGGTAAGGCTGATAAGAACATACCAATACAAATCTATTAAAAGGCTAGGGATGGAGAGGGGGTTGGAGTTCCATTTGGCCTCTCCGGCATCTTCAGTCCTGTCATGGTTGTTGAAGACCTATCGAGCAATTTCTAGGAGCTGTGACTTATTATTTATGCCTTCAAATTCTTCTGACTTCTGTAGCTTCTTTTAACGTCTGGAGCTGACTGTGTAACAAAGGCAATGTTTATGGCCGACTGGCTTTCTGAGGCATCCAGGTCTTTTGAAGTAAAGACTTTGTATTCTTCCCAGAGCCACTTCAGAAATCCTGTGGGAGACTCCTGGGATTCCTGAATGACCTCACTGACCTTAGTGGGCTTACGAGCTGCCCACGATTCCAGCCAATAGAAACTTCTTTTCCCCTCTCCTGTGTTGAGGTCCTCTCACACACAATTGTAGCTGCAGTCACTCACACACTAATATCAACTTGGGTGAGAGACGTCTCACCCAAACCCAGGGACTTTGGATTGACAACTTCATCTGGTTTCACCAATTTAGTCTAAACACGGACACCCTTATCTGCCCTCCAGAGGACTTTGATTGACCTCACAGTCCCAGTTTTGGCACAGCCCCCACCCAGGTCTCTCAATGGCCTAAGAGGACTACCTATTTCCTTGGTCTTGGGCCCTGGAACATCTCAGTGGCACCTCTACTGAGGTCAGGTAAACAGACAATCTCTCCAGGACCAGAGTCTTCTGGGTCTCTCCTCTTTCCTGAGCCTCTGAGTCTCACTGGGGCCTTCAAATGTTGCGAGATAACCCAGAGAGACACACCAAATTGCCAAAGAAGTCACTTTATTTACCAGCCAGGGCAAACAGCAATCTTGGGTACTGTTGCGCCACATGTCAGGGTTTTTTGGTTGTTGTTTTTTATTGCGGGTCTGGGGATGGAACCCAGGGCCGTTTGGCCTCTGAGCTACACCCCTGCCCTATTTTTTATTCTTTATTTTCAAACAGGGTCTCAATGAGTTGCAGAGGGCCTCACTAAGTAGCTGAGGCTGTCCGCGAACCGCAATCCTCCGGTCTCACCCTACTGAATGCTGGGAATACAAGCGTGAGCCATCATGCCCGGTTCACATGTCAGTTTTAACTGCCTTTTTTTTTTTTTTTTTGGTGGTACTGGGGGTGGAACCCAGAGGCTTTCTACCTCCGAGCTATACTCCCAGACCTATTTTATATTTGGAAACAGGGTCTCACTAAGTTGCTGAGAGCCTAAGTAACTGAGGCTGGCTTCGAACCTGCGATCCTCCTGTCTCTGCCTCCCAAGCGCAGGGATCACAAGCGTGCGCCACCACACCCGGCTTTAACTGCCTTTTATCTTTTGGTTACAAAGTTAGGGTATGGAAAGGTCAGGCCTTCATGGTTATTTGACAAATACCAGATGTTCTTTTGGAATAAACAACATAAAGGAGCCACATTAGCAGTTAAGCCTGACTAAAAAAGCAGAGATTCATTTTAAGCATGCTGGCCTAGGGGCTTGGGAAAGAAAAATACAGAAACACCTCATCTCACTTGAAACAAAGAGGCTTTCTTGATGTTTCTGGGTACCCAAAGAGATCAGGGCGTGGGCTTGGAGTCACATAGAAAGGTGAGTAGCAAAGCAAGGAGATGAAGTGGACGGCTGAGGTCACAGTTCAGCTGCATCCTGCACCCCTGTCTTATGGGAGTGTTGTGATCTTAGATCAGTGGATTGACCTCTCCGGGTCTCACTTTCTCTTTTATAAAATGGGTCTTAGCTGGACTTGGTATTGTAGGACTGTAATCCCAGTACTTGGGAGGCTGAGACAGGAGGCTTGCAGATTCTTGGCCAGCCTCAGCAACTTAGTAAGATCCTGTTTACAAATGATAGATAGATAGATAGATAGATAGATAGATAGATAGATAGATAGATAGATAGATGATAGATAGGTAGGGTTGGTGGTGTAACTCCAAGGTAAAGTGCCCCTGGGTTCAATCTCCAGTATCAAAAACTAAACAGAAAGAGAAAGAAAAAGAAACAGAATGAGCAAACTGAATCAAGTGCACTGGCTCATACCTGGAATCCCAAACTCTTAGGAGACTGAGACAAGAGGAGTGCAAGTTGGAGGTTAGCCTCATTGACTTAGCAAGACTGTGCCTCAAAATAAAAAAAAGTCAGATATGGTTGCACACGCCTGTAATCCCAGGACTAGGGAGGCTGAAACAGGAGGATCACAGGTTCAAGGCTGACTTCAGTAACTTAGTGAGGCCTTCTGTAATTTAATGAGACCCTGTTTCAAAAATAAATAAATAAATAAATAAATAAATAAATAAAATAAGGCCAAGGATATATTCCCCAGTACCTCAAAATAAAAATAAAGTGCTGGGAACATAGCTCAGTGGTAAAGTGCTTTTTTAATACATGGGTTTCAATCCTCAGTATTGCAAAAGTTAAAAAAAAAAGGAGGCTAAATTATTCTTAGAAGAAATATCAGGTATAATGTGACCCAAGTCAATGTTTAACCAGGTGAGCTCTCTTCCTACTCTGATTTCATTTTCTTTTTTTCTTCCTTTCTTATTTTTTGTGGTACTGGTCATTGAACCCAGGAGTGTTCTGCCTCTCAACTACCCCTCTGTTATGGTCTGCAACACTTCTACACAGCCATCTTCTTAGAGATGGGTGATCTTTTAATAAGAAACTCACACATAGGTGAGGAGAGGGCTGATAACCACTTTGTCTTTATTAGAAATATAGCAGCTTATATAGCAAGTAGAACAAGGTGGTTTTAACGTGTCAATACAAAAGTAACTTTTTGGGGGTAACTTTGAGGAAGAGGAATGAGAAATTCACACAACAGTCAACAAGGCCATTAGACACACAGCATTCTGTCAGGCAAAACTCCAAGTCACCTGGACAGGGCTCCAAGTATGTGAAGCCCTGTCTTCAGGATTCTTAGCTATACTCAAGGCCAGCCCTTTGTTCCTAGAATTTGGCAACTAGCCTATCAGAAAACACACTAAGAGCCAGGCATGATGGCGCACACTTGTAATCCCAGTACTTGGGAGGCTGACACAGGAGGATTGCACAAGTTCGAAGCCAGCCTCAGCTACTTACTTAGTGAGGGCCTCAGCAACTTAGTGAGTACCTGTTTCCAAATAAAATATAAAATAGGTCTGGGAGGGTAGCCCGGAGGTAGAAAGCTCCTGGGTTCCATCCCCAATACCCAAACTAAACTGAAACAAAAAAACACATTATGGGTCAGGGTCATGTCAACATTTTTTTTTTTTTTTTTTTTTGCAGTACTGGGGGTGTAACCCAGGGGCATTCTACCTCTAAGCAACACCCTCATCCCAATTTTTTATTATTTTAAAACAGGGTCTAGGTTGCGGAGAGCCTCAATAAGTAGCTGAGGCTGTCTACAAAAAACGATCCTCTTGTCTCAGCCTCCCAAATGCTGGGATTACAAGTGTGCTCCACCATGCACGGCTCCAACCTTTTTTATTAAGTACTGAGGTATGGAACATATTCAATTGTACATCTGCCAAAAGACCCATCATAATTAGATTTTGACATTGTTCATCAACTTGTTGGCATAACCATTTAATACCACGTAAGAAAAATAAACAGCCTACTCCAGCAATAATAAAAATTCTAATATTAAGGCAATAATCAAAATCCAATATTAAGGCAAGAAAACCAATTAGCAGGTTTAAACCAATAAAACCTTTGTTCAATAAAGGTATTGAACTGATACTGAGAGAACTCTATATGAATAATCTGTATTCAAATACTAATTCAAATACTAACTGATGTTGTATACACCCAATGTTGTTATTAGGAGATATACTGAAGACTCTAAGGGATAGCTTTTTTTAACCAATTGCCAGTTAACATGGGAAGTAGTAAATGGGAGAGCAGTGACACAATGTTTAGTAAATTGCCAGTCACATCTCAGTTGTAACTGTACAGCTGTATCAATCTGTTCTCCTATTCCACAGCTGCCTCCAGAGCTTGTGATCTAGCCATAATTCCTTTATATATTTCCACTTGCATTTCTGATCTGCTGGTAACATTTGTGAGAACGTTTTCAAGTATATCAGCTGTGTGGATACAACAGCCAAAGAAACAGTTGCTACTGCAGCTGTAATGATGACAACTGCTGGGACAATAAAGCTTATGAGCATAGCTAGAAACCATTTAAATCTAAGTCATTTTAAAGATTCTAGGTGACCAATCAGGGGGTACGGAATAGGGGAGGGCGGAGCCTCTTTAAAAAGCAGGAGGTACATAAACATATGTATCAAAGTTAATCACCAAACAAGCATGGGATGGAGGGAGGGGGAGGGAATGGGATGGGGACTGGATGAGGGCTGATTGGATGATGTGTGCTTGTATATCCTCGCAAGTCTTGTACTCCGATGTGATGTATGATTACAATGCACCAATAAAAATAAATTTTAAAAAATAAAGATTCTAAAATATGTAAACTGCGCTTTTTAGCCCAAGTGTGATTGAGCTGTACAGAAAGCCAAATTGCAGCTTTTCACTTCAGCACTATAAAAAGTGATATATTATCATTAGTCATATTTTGATATGTCAAGAAATCTGAAAGCCAATAAGGAGTGGAAATAGTGTTCCACATACGAGACGTTTTATTAACTGAGGGCTTGTGCCCCTACGATACATATAAA
This sequence comes from Muscardinus avellanarius, assembly GCF_963383645.1. Taxonomy (NCBI): domain Eukaryota; kingdom Metazoa; phylum Chordata; class Mammalia; order Rodentia; family Gliridae; genus Muscardinus; species Muscardinus avellanarius. The sequence goes on along the minus strand of NC_137804.1, from coordinate 53,051,229 downwards.
TGAGTAGTAAAAATCATCACAAAATTAGAAACATTATTGGATAGTGATGAGGAGTAATTTCCTGAAGTTACTAGAACTACCATGAAAAACCTTTTGTTTTAAAAAAGGAAGACTCAGCCGGGCGTGGTGGCGCACGCTCGTAATCCCCGCGCTTGGGAGGCAGAGACAGGAGGATTGCGCAGGTTCGAAGCCAGCCGAGCGCGCTGGCTTAGGAGACCCTGTTTCCAAATAAAAATGCAAAAATAGGTCTGGGAGTGTAGCCCGGAGGTAGAAGGGCTTCCAGGAACCCCAGTACCACCAAAAAAAAAAAAAAAAAAGAGCAAGAAGTATGTTTTGGTATGCCAGATGAAGAATACATTGAAATCAAAAGTTTTAGCAGTATAAGCACGAAGAGTACAATTTACAAATGGAAAGGAGACCTCAAGCTGTGAGAATGTGATCATGGCTCAATTTCAAAGAAAAAATTTTGCAAGCTCCTACATGACTGGATCTAAAGAAAAAATTTTGCAAGCTCCTACATGATTGGATGTGCAGAGATCCTCCTTTTATTGGTGGTACTGAAAGTTGAATCCAAGGTCGCTTTACATCTGAGCTATACCACCAGCCCTATTTTATTTTTTATGTTGAAACGGGGTCTAAGTTGCTGAGGCTGCCCTCAAACTTGTAATCCTCTTGTCTCCCAAGCACTGTGAGTACAGGTAAGCACCATCATGCCCAGCTTGCAGATCTCTTCTCAGCAAATGCAAAAAGATATTTAACCTACAAATTCTTTGATATTTAAATAATGTAAAAATATATAAAAGTCATGTAAAATGTTTGCTCTGATAAACAAAGATAAAAGTTAAGGACCTGCCTGGGATCAAGTTATAAAGAAAAAAAAAAGAAAAAAATTAAAAGACCCTACCTATTAAACATATTATTTAAACAAAACTTGAAAATTATGTCACCTTGTAATTTAAGTGCAAACATTAGCACGGCACATTCTGGAGATTTACTTTAAGTGTGAGACACACACAAAATACATATAATATATATATATATATATATATACACACACACACACACACACACACACACACACACACACACATATATATGCATATGTATGTGTGTGTGTGTAAGTTTAGATTTAGGTGAAGATTTCCTTCACCTTGTGTGTTTTCTGGAGCATACCATACAGGTTGTTTGCACTGAACTCAAGTTATTTGTCTTTAGAGGATTCCACTACATGGGAAATTTTCACAGGATTTGGAAATTATCTGTTACAATGGACAACTTTCTTGTACTTTTCATATTTGTAAGGCTTATTCCAGTGCACATCTGTCCATGTGGAAAAACTCAAGACTTTTGTATACGTCTTTCTTTCTTTCTTTCTTTCTTTCTTTCTTTCTTTCTTTCTTTCTTTCTTCTTTCTTTCTTTCTTGTGGTACTGGGGTTACTGGAAGCCCTTCTACCTCCGGGCTACACTCCCAGACCTATTTTTTTATATTTTTATTTGGAAACAGGATCTCTTAAGCCAGCACGACTGGCTTCGAACCTGCACGGTCCTCCTGTCTTCGCCTCCCAAGTGCGGGGATTACAAGCCTGCGCCACCATGCCCGGCGGTATACGTCTTTTAATCAAGTTTTTCCCCCCCCATACTGTGTTCTTACATATTTGTGAGTTGATCCAAGATAAAGGGGGCATTCACCCAAGCTTTACATTGAAGACACACTATGTTCTTCTGGGATAGTGGAGTCTCTCCACAGGGTGTATTTGGAATTACTCTCCTTTGTGAGTTCTTTCATGTCTATACAAAGAACTGGATATTCTGAAGGCTTTCCCACATTGTTTACATGCATAGGGCTTCTCACCAGTGTGAACTCTCTCATGCATCTGAAGGTAACTGGAAAAACTAAAAGCTTTCCCACACTGCTTACATACATAGGGTTTCTCACCAGAGTGAATTCGCTCATGTATCTGAAGGTTCCCAGAGGTAGTAAAGGCTTTCCCACATTGCTTACATTTATAGGGTTTTTCGCCAGAGTGAGTTCGCTCATGCTTCTGAAGGTAACTGGTAAAACTAAAAGCTTTCCCACATTGCTTACACACATAAGGTTTCTCCCCAGTGTGAATTTGCTCATGTATCTGAAGGTAACTGGAAGAACTAAAGGCTTTCCCACATTGCTTACATACATAGGGTTTCTCTCCAGTGTGAGATCTTTTATGTATCTGAAGGTTACTGGAAGAGCTAAGGGATTTTCCACACTGCTTACATACATAGGGTTTCTCTCCAGTGTGACTCCTTTCATGTGTTCTGAGAGAACTAGGATTATAATAGGCTTTCCCACATTGTTTACATATATAAGGTTTCTCTCCAGTGTGAATTCTTTCATGTATCTGAAAGTAGTGGGAAGAACTAAAGCCTTTCCCACATTGCTCACATACATAGGGTTTCTCCCCAGTGTGAATTTGCTCATGTATGTGAAGGTAACTGGAAGATCTAAAGGCTTTCCCACATTGCTTACATACATAGGGTTTCTCTCCAGTGTGACTCCTTTCATGTCTTCTGAGAAATTTAGGATCATAGTAGGCTTTCCCACATTGTTTACATACATAAGGTTTCACGCCAGTGTGAGTTCTTTCATGTATCTGAAAGTAACTGGAAGAAGTAAAGCCTTTTCCACATTGGTTACATACATAGGGCTTCTCACCAGTGTGAATTTGCTCATGTATGTGAAGGTGACTGGAAGAACTGAAGCCTTTCCCACACTGTTTACATACATAGGGTTTCTCTCCAGTGTGACTCCTTTCATGTCTCCTGAGGGAATTAGGATCATAATAGGCTTTCCCACATTCTTTACACACGTGAGGTTTCTCTCCACTGTGAGACCTTTCATGTATCTGAATATAACTTGAACAACTAAAGGCTTTCCCACACTGCTTGCATACATAGGGTTTCTCTCCACTGTGAGTTCTGCTATGTCTCAGGAGGGTACGGTAAATTGCAAAGGCTTTCCCACATTTCTTACATACATATGCTTTCTTTGCAGTGTGAGTTTTTTCATGTTGTCTTAAGGAGCTGGAAGCATCAAAAGCTTTCCCACATTGATGACATGCATAAGGTTTCTCTCCACTGTGAGTTTGTTCATGTCTTTGAATGTTATTCCAAGAAAAGTCTTTTCCACATTGTTTACATCTATAAGCGTTCTCTCCACTGTGGATGTTTTCATGTTTTCTAATGGAAGTGGAACAAGTAAAGGCTTTTCCACACTGCTTACATACAGAGGGCTTATACCCAGTGTGAATTCTCTCATGGGTTTGAACGTAACCAGAACTACTGAAGGTTTTGCCACACTGTTTGCTTTCTTGGTGTTTATCTCCAGTATGATCTCCTTCACACGTGAGAAAGTATTTGGAAGAACTTAAGGCTTCTTCCTGTCCCTTACATTTATCAGATTTCTCTCCGTATTTCAAATGCACACATGGTTTCTGTCCAGACTGAGCGCTGTGGTGCTCGTTTAAGGATAAATGACCAATGAGAACTTCTCCACACATCTGCCTTTCACTTGGTTTAACTCCAGGACAAGTTTTCTTAAGCATAGGATCTGGAGACCAGTTAAAGATGATTCCACATTCACTATCAAGTTTTTGTTCAAAGAATCACTCTACCTCTTGCCTTCTGCAAAAAGCAAAACAAAAACAAAAACAAAAAAGCAGCACATTACTAGTGATGAGTTTGTTATTGATTTTTCATGAGACATGCTGGTTTTATGCTATGTAGAAGTTTTTGAACATCAATGGCTAAAATGCTCTGCATGATATATCTTGGACGGTTACTACCAATACAATAATAATCATATCAAGCCTTCTCTCTTTTTAAGTTAATCAATTGTCCCTTTTTTAATATTTTTATTTATTTTGTGTTAATGGGGATAACTTAGTGCTTTATACATGCTACAAAAGCATTCTAAAGCATTCTACTGCTAACATGACTCTGCTTCCAAATAAAAAATAAAAAGTTCTGGGAATGAAGCACAGAAGTAGAAGGCCCCTGGTTTGCACCCCCAGTATCACTAGGGGTAATAAAAAAAAAAAAAGCCGGGCGTGGTGGCGCACGCTTGTAATCCCCGCGCTTGGGAGGCAGAGACAGGAGGATCGTGCAGGTTCGAAGCCAGCCATGTGCGCTGGCTTAGGAGACCCTGTTTCCAAATAAAAATGTAAAAATAGGTCTGGGAGTGTAGCCCGGAGGTAGAAGGGCTTCCAGGAACCCCAGTACCACCAAAAAAAAAAAAAAAAAAAAAGCATTTACTACTGAGTTTTATCTATCTATAGCTTTTTAAAATTTTTCTCTTTTTTAAAAATTTTTCTTTGTGGTAGTGGGCACTGAACCCAAGGAATTCAACCACCAAGATACATCCCCAGTCCTTTTTTTTTTTTTTTTTTGCAGGTCTGGGGATGGACCCAGGGACATTCGACCCCCAAACTACACCCCCAGCAAGTTGCAGAGGGCCTAAGTAGTTGAGGCTGTCTGCAAACCATGATCCTCGGGGCTTAGCTTCGCTAATGCTGGGATTACAAGCGCGCACCACCACGCTCAGGTCCCCAGTCCTTTTTATTTTTTATTTTGAAACAGTCTTACTAATTTGCTGAGCACCTCAAACCCGCAATATTCCTGCCTGAGTTTCCCAAATACCTATATTATAGGGATAAACTACCACATCCAACCTTTTAAATTAAGAATAAACTCAAGCATAATCTACCTCTGAGCTACACCCCAGCCCCAGACCTTTTTATTTTCATACAGGGTCTCTATGTTCCTTTATGCCTTGCTAGTTGCTGAAGCTGGTTTCAAATGTTTGATTCTGCTGTCACAGTTTCCCAAATACTAGAATTACAGTCCTGCTCCATCTTCCCGGTCTTTTTAACTTAATTTTTTTTGTGTGTGGTACTGGGGGTAGAACCCAGGGGCTTTTCTACCTCTGGGCTATACTCCCAGACCTATTTTATACTTTTTTTTTTTTTTTGGTGGTGGTACTGGGGTTCCTGGAAGCCCTTCTACCTCCGGGATACACTCCTACGGGCTACACTCCCACACCTATTTTTTAACATTTTTTATGTGGAAACAGAGTCTCTTAAGCCAGCGAGGCTGGCTCCGAACCAGCGCGATCCTCCTGTCTCAGCCTCCCAAGCGCAGGGATTGCAAGCTTGCGCCACCACGCCTGGCTTATTTTATACTTTTTATTTGGAAACAGTGTCTAAGTTGCTGAGAGCCTCACTAGTAGCTGAGGCTGGCTTCGAACCTATGCGATTCTCCTGTCTCAGCCTCCCAAGCACTGGGATTACAAGTGTGCACCACCATGCCCAGCTCTTATTTTAATTTTAGACAGGGTTACTCTTAAGTTTCCAGGCTGGCCACAAACTCACATTCCTCTAGCCTAAACCTTCCATGTAGCTGGGATTACATGCATGAGTCACCACACCCAGCTCATATCAGGTTTCATAATACTCTTTCCCAATTTATTATTTTATTATAATAAATATTTATATCATATTCACTTCAGTATTCCGTATGTAAAATGTTATAAGACCAAATCTGCTTTGGATTTTGAAATATTTGCATGATGAAATATCTCAAAGATGTGTCCCAGTCTAGACATAAAATTTTTTTATTATTTATACCTTATGCCCAAATCCTGATATATGCAATAATATTGTACATGAAATAACATGTATGTATATTGAATCATCAGAAAAACTGGATTCAACATGTCACGTTGATGCTTTAAATGTTTCCAATGTTAGAACATTTCTGATTTTGGATTTTCCAAATTGTAGAAGTTCAATCTATATGCATTTTTAGAAAATATTTTAAGATTAAATCAATCTATTGGGATAACTTGAATCACCTGAATAATTGTAATTATTCCTGACACTCTACAATTCTTGAGACTCATTGCTAGCTAGCTTGTGTGTGCGCTCTCTCTTTCTCTCTGTTGGTGTGTGTGTGTGTGTGTGTGTGTGTGTGTGTGTGTGTTTGTGTGTTCTAGGGAATGAACCCAGGAATATTCTGCCTTTAAGCAACACACCCAGCCGTTTCATTTTTGTTTTCAAATAGGGTCTCACTAAGTTATTGAAGCTGGTCTTGAACCTTCGATACTTCGGTCTCGGTCTCCTAAGTACTGGGATTACAAGTGTGCACCACCACACCTGGTTCATAGTTTCTTCTGTGACTGAAAATTACCTTAGATTTCTCCTGAAATTTTCGTAGTCATCTTTAATGTTCTGTTCCTCCTGTTCTTGACCTAAAATGTAGAACCAGAAGAAGCATTATGAATTATTACATTACACAAGTTATTAAATTCTAGGATGAATATATAATATAAATAATGTGCTGATGCCTGTTATATTTTCCAAAATGTTTCCTTTCAATATATCAGATCATAGCCAGGCATGATGGTTCATGCTTGTAATCCCAGTACTTGGGAGACTGAGACAGGACCATGTGAGGCCCTCTGCAACTTAGTGAGACCCTGTTTCTAAATAAAGAATAAAAAACAGAGCTGGGGGGTGTAGCTCAGAAGTAGAATTCCTCTGGGCTCAATCCCCAATTCTACAAAAAAAAATTTTGTTTTTCAGATCATGCCACAGCACTGATGAGCAAGAACCATGTGCGCTCTGATTGACTAATGGAGGGAATGACACCACCCTTACCTACGCAGGCCAGGTTCTTCATCACATGTCGGTAGAGCTCCTTTTGGGAGGGATCCAGAAAAGCCCACTCCTCCAGGGTGAAGGTCACAGCCACATCCTCAAAAGCCACCAAGTCCTAAAACATGTCACATATTTCGAGGATGAAGGGTGAGACTCAGATCACTGCAGATCTATACTACCTTCAAAGGAAGTTCCCATGATGCTCTGTCCTCTAAATGTTCCTTCCATGTCTTGCTCATCATATTCTTATGTTCCATCCAGTTTCTTATCTTCTCCCAGAGCAATTCTGATGTGAGGCTGGAACTATTTGGTAGTTCCACAGCAGAACAGCAATACCCGTGGTGTTTTTGAGTCATCCTGAAATTTTGTGCACCGTAGTTTCTCTCAAAACAAAGTCCTAGCTATATGTGGTGACATGCAGCTGTAATCTCAATAGTTGGAAGGTGGAGATAGGACTATTTCAGGTTTGAGACCAACCTCAAATTTAGAGAACGCTATTTCAAAATAAAAAGTAAACAGCACACACACACACACACACACACACACACACACACACACACACACGTAAGTAAAGCTTGGTGTGGAGGCACACCTGTGATCCCAGCACTTGGGAGGCTAAAACAAGAAGACTGCAGGTTTGAGGCAATCCTCAGCATCTGGCAACACTCTCAGCAATGTAGTAAAATAAATTTCCCACTGTCTCACTAAATTGTCGAAGCTACTCTCTAACCTGCAATGCTCATGTTTCAGCCTCCCATATACTGAGACCTCAGGTGTGCACCACTGCAGCCAGCTAAATTTACTGTTAAAAAATTTACTACAAGAATTATCTTTGCGATTCAGGCATGGTGTCGCACGCTTGTAATCTCAGCACTTGGGAGGCTGAGACAGGAGGATCGCGCAGGTTCGAAGCCAGCCTCAGCTGCTTAGTGAGGCTCTCAGAAACTTAGTGAAATCCTGTTTCCAAATAAAGTATAAAATAGGTCTGAGAGTATAGCCTGGAGGTAGAAAAGCTCCTGGGTTCCACCCCCAGGACCACACACAAAAAAGGAAATTATATATATATATATATATTGTGTGTGTGTGTGTGTGTGGGTCTGAGGATGGAACCCAGGAGCTTTCAAATTCCAAGCTACACCCCCTGCCCTATTTTTTATTCTTTAATTTGAAACAGGGTCTCATTAAGTTGTGAAGAGCCTCACTAAATAGCTGAGGCATCCGTTAATCATGCTCCTCCAGTCTCAGCCTCCTGAATGCTGGGATTACGAGTGTGCACCCCCACGCCCAGTTATCTTTGCTTCTTCAGAACCCATCATTCTATTCACTCAGGCTCAAGCAAGAAAATCACTCTCTTACCTGGAGATCTTGAAAGACGTTCTTAGATGGTAAAGTAAAATGCTATTTTTATACAAGAAGATTCTACACAGAAAGCCACAAGGAAGCAGCTCAGGGAAGCTACCAGCCTCATCTACATCTCACAAGAGAACAAACATCAGAAGGTCACACAGGTGCCTAAGCTTGGACAGAGATCATCTCACTGCGCAGGTGCAGCTCAAAGTGCCTCCTCTGGCCCAGGGAGGGAGGGAGGGAACCTGAGCAGTCAGGCAACCAAATTCTGGGACCTCCACACACCCTACATTCTCCAAACGCTCATGCAGAGTCAAGTGTTAAGTTCTTACTTGTAGTATCTTTCTGACTCCCAATCTGTGGGGTTTGCTGGGCACCAAGAAATTCTCCAACACCACTGGGTGTCCCACAGTTCAATTCTGATATCACCCAGAGTTAGCAAGTTCAGGGCTCAGAAGGAGCACACTCTCCCCACTGCAGATACCAGCCCAAAATGTGTGTTTGCTCTGACTGGTCATCAGACTCCATCCTGAAGTTATAGAAAGGTAGCACCTTGAGTCACTCTGTTAGCATAAATTCAGGTATAACCTAAAAGGAGTTTATGATAAAAAAAAAACAAAGATGCTTCTGTTCCATGGAATTTCCAAGGGTTTTAAGGATTAGAGACAAACACCAAATAATAATAAAGTAGTAGTAGTAGTACTTGTTGTTGTAGTAGTCGTCGTCGTCGTCGTCGTAGTTGTTGTTGCTGTTATTATTATTACTTTTTTTTTGGTGGTTGTACTGGGGTTCCTGGAAACCCTTCTACCTCTGGACTACACTCCCAGACACTTATTTTTTATATGGAAACAGGGTCTCTTAAGCCAGCGCGGCTGGTTTCAAACCTTCGTGATCCTCCTGTCTCTGCCTCCAAGCGCAGGGATTACAAGCGTGCGCCACCAGGCCCGGCGTTATTATTACTTTTTGAAAAAAATCTTCAAGCAGGCTTCATAATCTCCTGTGATTTTGAATTCCCACCTGTCTGTCTTCCTGTCCCCAACCCCCCTCAGCCACTTCCACCCAGCCAAGCTCACTGGGTACCATCACCCCTGAACACACCAGGCCTGGCACCCTGAGCTCTGCACTCGTTGCCAGTTCTACCTGGAGGCCCCTCACCCACCCACCTGCCTTGCTGCATTAGAGGTACATTTGCAAGCTGGGCGTGGGGCGCATGCTTATAATCTCAGCATTTGAGAGGCTGAGACAGGAGGATCATGGTTTGAAGATAGCCTCAGCTACTACTTAGTGAGGCCCTTCACAACTCAGTGAGACCCTATTTCAAAATAAAGAATAAAAATAGGGCTGGGGGTGTGTAACTCAGAGGTAGAATGCCCCTGGGTTCCGTCCCTAGTACCACACACACACACACACACACACACACACAAAATACAACTAGGTATGGTGGTGCACACTTGAAATTCCAGTACTTGGGAGGCTGACACAGAGAACTACATGCAGGCTTGAGGACAGCCTCAGCAAGTCGTGGGACCCTGTTTCAAAATAAAAACTCAAAAAAAGGCTAGGGTGTAGCTTGGAAGTAGAATGCCAATGTGTTCAAATCCTAGCACCACAATAAATAAACAAATAAATAAATAAATAAATGTTGAATCGTTCGTTTATAAGATGGAGAGAGAGCAACCTGGCACAGTCACACATTCAAAAGTACAAGAGGATCAGAGGTTTGAGGATGGCCTTAGTAATGTAATGAGCCTCTCAGCAACCTACTGAGACCCTGTTTCCAAACAAAAAATAAAGGGACTGGAGGTATAGCTTGGAGGTAGAATGTCCATGGGCTCAGTCCCCAGTAAACACACACACACACACACACACACACACACACACACACACACACACACACACGGCTATAAAGGAAAGGAAAGTATGACAGGTGACATAGTATAGTATGCTGTGTTTCTGTCTTCTGCACGGAGGTGAGTGTGAGAGCGAGCGGGGCTCTCATCTCTGATCATTTCTGTCCACCTCCAATACCACCTCAGCCCTGTGTCAGCAGCTGCGCATGTGTGGACATGGACCCTGGGGATGCTGCAGGCAGCTCTGCCTGGTGGGATTGACCGTCATGCTTCTCAGTAAAGAGCAGGTGTAGCACATCACTTTTCTAATATTTACATGAGGTATCTTAATTCATTAATTACATTAATTCTAATGTTTACATTAATTCATTACATAAATTAATGTTTTAATTCCTGTTCTGTATGCTCTCCAGGTTGGAAAAGAGATCTTGGGACCTGAGATTTCTCTTTGTTTTGCACCACAGGTGTTTGGGCACATCTGTTTAATGTTTAATGTCATTTCTGAATTTTTTGGTACTGGGAATTGAATCCAGAGCGTTGAAAACATTTTTGTCTTTAGCCTTTTGCCAACCAGAGGTAGGCTGTAAACATACAGAATTAAGCATAAATAATCCAAGAACTTTATTCTGTTAATGTAGTAATGTGAATAAAACTAATTCTTACAAATGCAAATATCAAGCCTATCTGAAATTCTATAGACAATGCTCTTACCAACCACACAATTAGTTATGGCATGTAGACAGATTTATTACTATGATCAATTCATCCTAATCAACAAAAGCTATGGTCTCATGATATATTTAACTTTTTTGTTTGGAAACAGAATATTGCTAGGTTGACAAGTATCTCACTCCTTGCTAAGGCTGTCTTTAAACTTGAAATTCTTTTGTCTCAGCTTCCCAATTACTGGGATTACAAGTCTGAGCCACCATGCCCAGCTTCACTCTCATTTTTAATTTGTTGATCCATGGGTAAATTTAAATTTATTAGCAAAAGCCAAAAGCCAGGTATGGTGGCACACACTTGTAGTCCCAGTGCTTGGGAGATTGAGACAGGAGGATTGCAAGTTTAAGGATAGGCTCAGCAAATAGTGAGAAACTCTTGTTAACCTAGTAAGAAACTTCCTTTTTTTTTTTTTTTTCCTGGTCTGGGGATGGAACCCAGGGGCATTTGACCTCCGAGCTACACCCCCTTTCCTATTTTTTTTTTTTTGTGTGTGTGTATGTGTGTGTGTTTTGTTTTGTTTTGTTTTGTGGTAATGGGGTTCCTGGAAACCCTTCTATCTCCAGGCTACACTCCTAGACACCTATTTTTTATATTTTTATTTGGAAATAGGGTCTCTTAAGCCAGCGAAGCTAGCTTCGAACCTGCGCGATTCTCCTGTCTCCGCCTCCCAAGCACGGGGATTACAAGCGTGCATCACCACGCCTGGCCCTCCTTCCCTATTTTTTATTCTTTATTTTTTGAAACAGGGTCTCACTGAGTTGCAAAGAGTCTCACTAAATAGCTGAGGCTGTCTGAAAACCACAATCCTCCAGTCTCAGCCTCCCAAATGCTGGGATTACAAGCATGCGCCACTACGCCCAGCTGAGAAACTATTTCAAAACAGAAAAATTTAAAAAGTGCTGGGGGGGTAGCTCAGAGGTAGAATATCCCTGAGTTCAAACCCAATGCCACACACACACCCCTATTAATATTTCTGTAGGCTCAATTTTTATGTAGTTTTAAAATAATCATGGTTTAATGGGCCACTGAAAATTAGTTATTACTAATTGTTGGGATTCTCTTATGGGAATAATGTTTATCTTTATCATTCTTTATCAAAGCACCACACCTGGCTGAGAAAGGAGGACTGCAAGTGTAAGAACAGCCTTAGCAAGTAGCGAGATTCTTGTCAAACTAGCAAGACTGTTTCCAAACAAAAAACTAAAAAAAAGGCTGGGTGTGTAGTTTGGAGGTAGAATGTCCTTGGGTTCTCCAGTACCTCCAAGCGTGTGTGTGCATACACACACACACACACACACACACACACACGCACACACACACGAAGCCACCCATGTCCCACAGCAGTAAAATAAGTGAGTGAACTGGCTCAGCTACAGTTTTACCTACCACGGTATGTGCAAGAGGTGAAGGCAAAAAGAAAAGATAAAAAAAAAAGTGCATGTCATCATAACAGTAATGGTTTAAAAGCTGGGCGTGGTGGCTCAGGCTTGTAATCCCAGCATTCGGGAGGCTGAGACCTGAAGGATCACGGTTTGCGGACAGCCTCAACTACTTAGTGAGGCCCTCTGCAACTCAGTGAGACCCAGTTTCAAAATAAAGAATAAAAAATAGGGCAGGGGGTGTAGCTTGGATGTCGAATGTCCCTGGGTTCCATCCCCAGACCCGCAAAAATAATAATAATAATAATAATAATAATAATAATAACAGTAATGGTTTAGCAAAATAAACTCCTTCAAATTCCAAAACAGACAAAACCAGATAAAACTCTGCTTAGTAATAAACACTTTGTAATGCTATAAAGAATGTCCCCAAATTCCATCTCTTGTTCACTTCTGGGTACAGAGCTAGATGCAACCAGGGAGATACACTAAAACTTATCACCACCTGTTTATTCACCTGCAGGTGATTCCATGAATATTTAGATTCTTATTTTAATTTACTATGAAACAAGCCAGGCACGATGGCCCACTCCTATAATCCCAGGCTAACACAGGAAGATCATAGGTTTGTGGCCAGCCTCAGCAACTTAGGTCCTCCACAACTTAGTGAGACCGTGTTTCAGCATAAAAGATAGGGTTGGGGGTGCTCAGAGGCAGAATACCTCCAAGTTCAATTCCCAGTACTACAAAATTAAAAAAAAATTAATTTACAATGGAACAAATAACTTATTTTAAATTTTTCTTTGCTTCTTCAAACCCTATTATTCTATTCACTCAGGTTCTAACATGAAGATCACCATCTTACATGCAAATGTTGAAAGAAAATCCTTAAATGGTGAAGTAAACTGCCCTTATGGGAAGAAGCTTCTACGAGGAAAGCCATAGGGAAGCAGCTCAGGGAAGCCCCAGCCTCTCCCGCGGTTCACCCAGATCACAAGGTCACACCCGGAGCTGAGCAGGTGCACCCAGGGGCCTCATGCCCAGGCCGGGAGGGACCGAGGCAGCCTGGGCTCGGGGACCCCCGCACACCCGACTTTCTCGCCTCCGACCGGGTATCCTTCTGACTCCGACCAGTTCTCAACACCCCCTGGCCGTCCCCGACTCATCTGACACAGTCAACAGAGCTGCCAAGCGGAGGGCTCAGGCGACCGCCCCGTGCCCGCTGCAGACGCGAGTCCGGAGCACGCGTTTGCCGCTCTGCCCCCAGCAGGGAGCTCGGGGGACCCCGCGCCCTCCGCCTGCAGGTCGGGGCTCCGCGAGGGACCCCGGCCGAGCGGCCACCGGGGCCGCAGGGCGGGCTCCACGGAGAGGCCGGCCCCCAGCGCTGGCTCCGGGGTGCCGACAGGCCCTCTGTACCCTCCCCTGGGCCCCCCAGATCTCACCATCTTCTGCTTCCGGGTCGCGGGGAGCCCTGTCCAGGGTTTCGGGCGTCACTGTGCGAAAAAGTCTGAAGCACTAAAGGACTTTTCCACGGTAGCCGCGACCTGGACCTGAGTATGGCGGAACTGACGGGAAGATCTCGCGAGATCCTCAAGCCCCGCCCCCCCAGCCGTCCTCGCACATCATTGGACAGCTCGCGAGAGGCCTGGAGCCTCTGATTGGTCAGTGATTCAGGACCCGCCCGTGGGAACTAAGTGACCAGGAAGAGATCCCAGAGGAGTCAAATAGAGATGGCAGCCATAGGCCTCACCAGGCCTCCTTGCTTCGTCCAGCCCAGACCTAGGCGAAGACTGCAGACGCTGCTCCGGGCTTTCCAGAGTGGACACCTGCTTCTTCCTTCTGGGATGGGACCACGCGTGTGCTCAGAGAATCCAAACAGTGTCCCGTGTAGACAACGCCTGATCTCAGATAAGGAAGGGTGCCTAGGTCAGGCCCCACTGAAATAGGAGAGAAGGCCTCATGTTGTCCACTTCAGGAGAACATTGATTTCATGTCCAAGACATTCTTCTCACACCCTATACTGCAACTGACCCTTTTTTTGTTTTGATTTTTGTGGTATTGGGGATTGAACCCAGGGACATTCTACCTCTGAGATACACCTTTAACACTATTTTATTCTTTCGGATCAGTGACTCGCTAAATTCCTTAGGGCCTCGCTACATGCTGAGCCTAGCCTGCAACCTGCAATCCTCCTGTCTTGGCCTCCCAAGTACTGGGATTACAAGGCATGCATCATTACACTTAGCTTGCAATCTATGCATTTCGGGGTAAAGAAGGAAAACCATGCTAACAAAAGAATGCAATTATCTAATGCATGGAGTTCTATAGCACCAATATTCAACAAAAGAAAAAATAAAAAGCAATTGTTTTAACTAGGTCAAGCAATCTTCTTCACACAAAATGACACAAAACCCACATTCAGAAGGCTAAATATGTCTGGCGTGGTGGCACACGCTTGTAATCCCAGCACTTAGGAGGCTGAGACCCATACATGCATTCCCATTTTAAATTCTTATCCTATTTTCTCCCAGCAGAGGCCACTATCACCTTGGAATATGCCTCAGGTTTGCCTCAGAATATTACCTTGGAATACACTTCAAGGTTGCCTGGGTATACACACTGAGGCTCCAGACAGAGACCAGTTCCACCTCAGAATATGCATCAAGGCTTTGGATGCAATCTCTGGTGGGTTGATCATTCTACAGTGGCCTTCATGCACTGGATTTTTACTACCTAATTACCCCAGGGGCTCTTACCTTATCCAGATGCTTGCTTAACCGGTCCTCTTCCACTTGGAGGCTTCCATTCCAGGATTCTACAGTCCTTCTGGACCTACTGGAAGGGGACCTTGTAATAACATCAGGGATGTGCAGTTTCCAATTCCAGGGACCCTGGGTGGGCTGTGGAGCCTGGGAGAAGCAGCTCCTGACCAATGGGGGTCTTGGCAAGGGTATCTAATTGGAACTGCCAGAGATATTGCAGAAATCCTCTGAAATAATCAACCCAAATGCCAATCAGGGTAGAAAAGAGGAAGTTTATTACACCAGCAGGCCAAAGTTAAGATTGCTCCTGAAAGACTCCAGCCCCAAGCTCCACATGTGCTCCCATTTTATAGTTTGTGATAATTGGCAGAAGCAGGCAGGCTTACAGAAGTTGAAATGTGACAATGATTTCTGGGTTTCTTGTATAAGTTGGGTATGGGGAGGGGTAAGAGGGGGAAATTCCTGACAGGTTACTGATCTATGTGACCTTTTATAAGGCAACTAACTTATAAGCAAGAAGAAGTCTGATGGCCACTCTTGTCTTTATTAAGAGTATAGCAAACTTTATGGTAAGAACAAAGAGGTCTTAGTGTGTTAATACAAAAGTAACTTCATGGGGATAACTTGGAGGAAGAGGAACAAGATAAGTTACATGCAATAATATTAAGGACATTTCACTGGCAGCCTTCTATTAGACAGAACTTCCAGTCATCTGGACAAGGCTCCAAGTTACACCGAGTCTTTTCTTCAGGATTCTTAGCTATACTCAGGGAAACCCCCTGGTTCTCAGATTTTGGCAAATAGCCTGTCAGAAAACACATTATGGGGACTTCCGGGAAGATGGCGACGGAGAAAAGCGGGGCTTACGAGCCCCGCTAACAACCAATCTCTATTGCTACAAAATCAGTGCCTTTCATAGTCAGAAAACACCATCAGCAGAGAAACAAAAAATGTAATTACAAGGGACAGAGAAAAAGAGGGCTGGAAAAACGAGACACCAGAAAGAAACCAGACCGCAGTGCTGAAAAATAAACCAATGGAATACAATCGATCCCAGAAAGATATATGGTAGGCTGGGGTGGTGGCGAGGAACTGTAATTCTAGTACTTGGGAGGCTGACACAGGAGGATTATGCGCAGGTTTGAGGACAGACTCAGCAAGTAGTGTGACTCTCAGCAATCTAGTGAGACCCTGTTTCAAAACAAAAATTAAGGCTGAGATGTACCTCAGAGGTGGAACATCGCTGAGTTCAATACTCAGTGCCACAAAAACAAAGAAAAAAAGAGAAGAGGAAAAAAAAGACAAAAGAGGAAGCGCCCAGCTCTAAAATTATCTTTTTAAAAAGAAGCATTGCCGGGCGTGGTGGCACACGCTTGTAATCCCAGCATTCGGGCGGCTGAGACTGGAGGATCATGTTTCACGGACAGCCTCAGCTACTAAGTGAGACTGTCCGCAACCTAGTAAGATCCTGTTTCAAAAATAAAGAATAAAAAAATAGGGCTGGGGGTGTAGCTCAGAGATAGAATGTCCCTGGGTTCTATCCCCAGTACCACAAAAAAAGAAGAAGAGGAGGAGGAGGAGGAGGAGGAGGAGGAGGAGGAGGAGGAGGAGGAGAACAAGAACAAGAAGGAGAACGAGAACAAGAACGAGAAGGAGAAGAAGCATTTATAGCCAGACATGATATGGTGGTACACACTTGTAATCCCAGCATTTGAGAGGCTGAGACAGGAGGATCCAGGTTTGTGGCCAGCCTCAGCTACTTAGTGAGGCCTTTTGCAACTCAATGAGACCCTGTTTCCAAATAAAGAAAAAATAGGCCTGGGCGGTGCCATGGCCAGCAAGGCCGGGATCGGAGCCTGCCGTGAGGCAAGGCCGGTGCTGGAGCCTCAAGACAGTGATTGGAGCCTGCTGAGGGTTTAGGCTGGTGCCGGGGCCAATAGCCGACATCGGAGCCTGCTGTGAGGCAAGGCCACTACTGGGGCCTCTGAGGCCGAGATCGGAGCCTGACGAGGGGTTAGGTCGATGCCGGGGCCAGCAGCCAGCATCGGAGCCTGCCGTGAGGCAAGGCCGGTGCTGGGGCCTTTGAGGCCAGGATAAGAGTCTGCCGAGGGGTTAGGCTGGTGCTGGGGCCAATGGCCGGCATTGGAGCCTTCCATGAGGCAAGGCTGCTACTGAAGCCTATGAGGCCAGGATCGGATCCTGCCGAGGGGTTAGACCGGTGCTGGGGCCAGCGAGGCTGGGATTGGAGCCTGCCGAGGGGTTAGGCCGGTGCCGGGGCCAGCGGCCAGCATCGGAGCCTTCCATGAGGCAAAACTGCTACTGAGGCTTCTGAGGCTGGGATCAAAGCCTGCCAAGGGGTTAGGCCTGTCCTGGGGCCAGCGAGGCCAACATCGGAGCCTGCCACGAGGCAAGGCTGGTGCTGGGGTCTCCGAGGCCAGGATAAGAGCCTGATGAGGGGTTAGGCCAGTGCCGGGGCCAATGGCCGGCACCAGAGCCTGCCGTGAGGCAAGGCCACTACTAGGGCCTCCAAGGCTGGGATCGGAGCCTGCCAAGGGGTTAGGCCGATGCCGGGGCCAGCGGCCAGCATTGGAGCCTACCGTGAGGCAAGGCCGGTGCTGGGGCCTCCGAGGCCAGGATAAGAGCCTGCCGAGGGGTTAGGCCAGTGCTGGGACCAACAGCCAGCATCGGAGCCTTCTGTGAGGAAGGCCGCTACTGAGGCCTCCGAGACTGGATCGGAGCCTGCCAAGGGGTTAAACCGGGGCTAGGGCCAGCGAGGCCATCATCGGAGCCTGCCGTGAGGCAAGGCTGGTGCTGGGGCTTCTGAGGCCAGGATGGGAGCCTGCCGAGGGGGTAGGCCGGTGTCGGGGCCAGCAAAGCCCAGAACGGAGCTCACCGTGAAGCAAGGCCGGTGCTGGGGCCTCCGAGGCCGGGATCAGAGCCTGCTGAGGGGTTAGGCCAATGCTGGGGCCAACAGCCAGCATCGGAGCCTGTCAGGAGGCAAGGCCGCTACTGGGGCCTCCGAGGCTGGGATCGGAGCCAGCTGAGGGGTTAGGCTGGTGTCGGGGCCAGCGAGACCAGAATCGGGGCCTCCCATGAGGCAAGGCCGCTGCTTGAGCCAGCGAGGTCTGGATCAGTCCACCGGGTAGCCAGACCACTACTGGGGCCGTCAAGAGTGGGATCGGTACTTGCAACGCAGCATGCACAGAGAAATATCGCAGAAAATAAAAACCAGATGCTTCCCCTAATCAGCAAAAACTAGGAGGAAAGGGGCAACAGGAAGAGGTGGAGTTATAGAAAGGGCCCTATAGTGAAGCAACTAAGGTGACCAATCAGAGGGTATGGAATAGGGGAGAATGGAGCTTCTTTAAAACCCAGGAGGTACAGAAACAAATGTATCAAAGTTAATCACCAAACAAGCATGGGATCGAGGGAGGGGGAGGGAATGGGATGGGGGCTGGATGAGGGCTAATTGGATGATGTGTGCTTGTTTATCCTTTCAAGTCTTGTACTCCAATGTGATATATGATTACAATGCACCAATTAAAAAATAAATAAATAAAAATTAAAAAAAGAAAAAAAAAAGAAAAGTGGAGAAAGACAGAAAAAAAAATAGGCCTGGGGATATAGCTCAGATATAGAATGCCCCTGGGTTCCATCCCCAGTACCAAAGGAAAAAAAAAAGGCATTTATCAGTCTGTTGAATGTGACAAGCAAGGGTCAGGCCTATGATCCCAGATACTCAGGAGGGGGTAGAGGTAACTTACCCAGAGCCTGCCTCAAAATAAACAAAAAGGGCTGGATAGCTGGGTGTGGTGGAACATGCCTATAATCCCAGTATTTGGGAGGCTGATACAGGAAGATCGAAAGCTTGAGGCCAGCCTCAGCAATTTAGCAAGATCCTGTTTCAAAATAAAAACAAAAAGCTGGGAATGGTGGTACCCGCTTGTAATCCCCATGATTGGGAGGCAGAGACAGGAGTGTCACGCAGGTTCAAAGCCAGCCTTGTTGGCTTAAGAGACCCTGTTTCCAAATAAAAATATAAAATAGGTCTGGGAGTATAGCCCGGAGGTAGAAGGGTTTCCAGGTGCCCCTGTACCACCTAAATAAATAAATAAATAAATAAATAAATATAAAGCTGGGCATGGTGGCAAAGTTTGTAATCCCAGTACTTGGAAAGCTGAGACAGGAGGATAGCAGGTTCAAAGTCAGCCTTAGCAAAGTAGTGAAGCTCTCAGAAACCTAGTGAGACCCTATTTCCAAATAAATAAAATCAAACTGGAGGTGTAGCTTGTAGGTAAAATGTCTCTAAGTTCAATTCCTAGTATCAAAAATTTTTTAAAAATAAATAAAATATAAAATAGGGCTGGAGTTATAGCTCAGTGGTGAAATGCCTCTAAGTTCAATCTCCAGTACCACAGAAAAATAAAAATTAAAAATATCACGCCAGTCATGGTGGCGCACACTTGTAATCCCAGGACTTGGGAGGCTGAGACAGGAGGATCGCACAAGTTTGAAGCCAGCCCCAGTTACTTAATGAAGCTCTCAGCAACTTAGTAAGTCCCTGTTTCCAAATAAAGTATAAAATAGGTCTGAGAGAGCTGGGCATGGTGGCGCACGCTTGTCATCCCCGCGCTTGGGAGGCGGAGACAGGAGGATCGCGCTGGTTCGAAGCCAGCCGCGCTGGCATGAGACCCTGTTTCCAAATAAAAATATAAAATAGGTCTGGGAGTGTAGCCTGGAGGTAGAAGGGTTTCCAGAAACCCCAGTACCACCAAAAATAAATAAATAAATAAATAAATAAATAAATAAATAAGTCTGAGAGTCTATCCCATAAGTAGAAAAGCCCCTGGGTTCCACCTAAGTATCACAAAAAAATTAAAAATATCCAAACCATAACAATAAACTATCAAATTCATAAACTGTTTCTCCAGGAGACCCCCTGGAAGATTCTTCCCCTAAATTTATCACAGATTTTCTTCCTATGCACAAGGTATGGACTGAATCCAGCAACTTTTGCGTGCTCAAACCAAAAACCCTGTTCAGGAAGCAGCTCCAAGATGGCCGGAGTTACAATTTCAAAAAGGACAGACCCTCGGCCGGGCATGGTGCCGCATGCTTGTAAGGCCCTAGGGTTCCATCCCCAGTACCACCAAAAGTTTTTTAAAAAAGGATAGACCCCCAACTACCCTGCATATGGGCCTCTGTTTTCTGGGTTTCCGAGTCTTCTTGCTGCCCCCTCTCCTGTAACTGTTCTTGATGGAGATTGAGCTGTACTGATTGTTAATAAGAGCTGTATTAATTGCTAATAAGAATAAGCTTTCATACTTACGCAAAACAATAAGATCCTTTTCTCTGCCTCTAAGCTGTCAGCCAAGAGCTGCAGCCAGTATTGACCTCAGTCAGCTAATAGTTAGCCCAGCTAAATACGGAATGCTAAAACAAACCCTAAATTCTCACAGTAGTTTAAAGAGAACCCTATATTAATTACCAAGTACACAGGAGTTATAGCCCCAAACCTCCATACTTTAAAGACAAGTTTACACCACAATAAATAACTTCTAGCAGATGGAGATAGAAAAAGCTAAAGACTTCCCAAGGACATGGGTAGATGGTACAGGCCTTCTCTAAAGAGGGCATATACCACATGACCCTGACCTTGTTAACCAATTAACACATCTCAGCCATAAATCTAACGAGAAAGGCTTACACTGTGGAGATAATTGGTGGGCCTGTGCCTGCATTAGGTCAGGGGGAGGTAAAACGAGTATTGGCTAAGCAGGGTGGGAGGAAGGAGATAATGAATCCTTATAAAAACTGTTCTATGTTCAAAACTCCAGTATCATACTTTCAAGGCACTCCACTGAGTCCTCTCTGATGCAGTGCTTTATTATTCTGTCCCTTCTTTCTACCTTTGCAATACTAAAATTGCGTAAGCTCGCAGCAGTATAGTTCTGGCTATTTTTTTCTAAACTAGCTAAGAACAAGAACCCACATCGACTTATCACACCAACTAAAGGTACAGCACAGGAGGGCGGCTGCCCAGGAAGCAACAAGAAACTTCATTGACCTCCCTTTGGAGGCTCAAGACAGGCCTCTGTTTGGAGTCACCGGCCTCGTGCCTCTGCTTCCCATTCCAGGTTGTTCATCCGCTTCATACCAGCATTGATGAATTGGAAGAGACAGAACTCCTCAGCCCCCTACTGGAGTGGGAAACTAGCCAAACCCTTGCTTTTCTCCTGTGCTTGTATTCAAAATAGGGGAGGGAAATTCTAAGAAATGTTACATGAAGTTAAGAACTGAACCGTGGTGGGGTGGTACATATCTGTAATTCCAATACTTGGGAGGCTCAAACAGGAGGATTTCAGGTTTAATGCCAGACTCAGCAACTTAGTGAGATCCTGTTTCAAAAATAAAAAATAAAAAGGGGCAGGATGTAGATCAGGTAGAATTCATCTGGGATCATCCAAAATGTGTGTGTGTGTGTGTGTGTGTGTGTGTGTGTGTGTGTACGTATGCGCACACGCACATACATGTGTTTGTGTGTTGCTAGGGACTTAACTCAGAGACATTCTACCTCTGGGCTAAACTCCCAGCCCTAGTTTTTTTATTTTATTTTATTTTAAAACAAGGTCTTAATAAGTTATGGAAAGCCTACTATTTTGAGGCTGGTCCTGCACCTACAATCTTCCTGGCTCAGTCTTCCAAGTACTAGAATTACAGACCTGAGCTACCATGCCTGGTTTGAAATGTACGCTTAATGGGTAAATTTGATGGTGTGTGAATTATATCCCAATAAAAAAGAAAACAAGATGGGTGTGGTGGCACACACTAGTTATCCCAGCATTTGGGAGGCTGAGACCGGAGAATCGCAGTTCACGGACAGCCTCGGCTATTTAGTGAGGCCCTCCGCAACTCAGCGAGACCCTGTTTCAAAATAAAGAATAAAAAATAGGTCAGGGGGATGTAGCTTGGAGGTTCAATGTCCCTGGGTTCCATCTCCAGACCTGAAAAATAAATAAATAAAAAAGAAAATGAAGATAAGGACACATAAATCAAAGGATGAAGGAGAAAGATGTATTAAACATTTATTGAACACCTATTATGTTACATACACAAATGTTTATGCCAGTCTTATAAGGTACGTGTCGTCAACCCCACTGCAGTCCTGATTATCCTGTCTGATATTCCACCATCACTTCCGCACTGGCCATCAGGTGCTTGAGGAAGAGAATTTCCTGAGGAAGGTCTTCTTTATGGCGACCTTCAGCTCCTTGTTCCTGAGGCTGAAGATGATGGGGCTGAGGAAGGGCGTGAGGACCGTGTAGGTGGTGGCCATGAGGGTGTCGCCTTCCTGATAATGGGGACCCTTGGGCTTGAGGTAGATGACGGAGGCGAAGCCGTAGTGCACGATGACCACCGTGAGGTGGGACGCGCAGGTGGAGAAGGCTTTGTGCCGGCCCTCGGCGGATGGGATCCTCAGGATGGCGGCCACGATGAAGGCGTAGGACAGCAGGATGAGGAGGAAGCAGCCCAGCAGGGCGGTGATGCACACCAGGCCCACGCCCAGGGCCACCCTTGGCACGTTGCTGCCGCAGGCCAACTTCAGCAGAGGTGGCACGTGGCACAAAAAGTGCTGGATCTCGTTGGATCCGCAGAAGGTGAGGTGGAAGATGGACGTTGTCACCACCAGTCCCACCGCTAAACCACCAGCCCACGACCAGGCCACTAAACAGGCGCAGCCGCGGGGGCTCATGAGCACCGGGTAGCGCAGGGGATGGCAGATGGCCACGTAGCGGTCGTAGCCCATGACCGTGAGCAGCAGTGAGTGGGTGAAGCCGAAGGTGAAGGAGAAGAACATCTGGCTGGCGCAGGCCTGCAGGGCGATGGCGCGGCGGGCGGCCAGCAGGTCCACCAGCATGCGCGGGATGAAGGTCAGGGTGTAGAGGATCTCAGAGACGGAGAGGGCGCACAGGAAGAGGTACATGGGCGTGTGCAGGCTGCGCTCGCTGCCCACGGTGGCCATGATGAGCAGGTTCCCCAGCAGCGTGAAAAGGTACATCAGTAGGATCAGCACGAAGAAGGCAGGCAGGAGCTGTGGCGGGAAGGTGGAGAAGCCCACCAGGATGAACTCGGTCACCAAGGTGGAGTTTAGCCCCAGCATGGCGATGGATCGTTCCTGGTGGATAAGAGAGGGAAGAAGACTTGGTGGATAGGAGCTTAGGATCTTGAATGAGTCTTCCCTGGGGGAGGTAATATACCTGCCCAAGCCATTTAAAAATGTGTTAATATAGCCAGGAATGGTGTCACACACTTGTAATCCCAATACCTGGGAGGCTGAGACAGGAGGATCGCAGGTTTGTGGCCAGCCTCAGCAACTTGTCAGGGCCCTGCGCAACTTAGTGAGACCCTGTTTCAATATAAAGAATAAAAAGTACCACAGAAATAAAATAATAAAAAAAATTTTAATGTGTTAATATGAGCCAGGCATGGTGGCACACACCTGTAATCTCCATACTTGGGAGGTTGAGATGGGAAGATTGCAGGTTTGAGGCCAGCCTCAACAACTTAGCTGAGACCTTTAGGAATTTAGCAAGACCCTATTTAAAAATAAATAGTGATGGGGGTATAATTCAAATGTAGAATGCCCCTGAATTCAATCATCAGTACCATTTTTTTTCCTTTGGTGGTACTGGGGTTCCTGGAAGACCTTCTACCTCCAGGCTACACTCCCAGACCTATTTTATATTTTTTATTTGGAAACAGGGTCTCCTAAGCCTGCACGCACAGCTGGCTTCGAACCTGCACCATCCTCCTGTCTCCGCCTCCCAAACGCGGGGATTACAAGCGTGTGCCACCACACCCGGCCTTCAAGACCATTTTTAAAAATTGTGTTAATATAATGCAGTGAGGTTTATTTTTATTTATTGATTTATTTGATTTATTTTTTGGTGGTACTGGGGGTGGAACCCAGAGGCTTTCTACCTCCGGGCTATACTCCCAGACCTATTTTATACTTTATTTAGAAACAGGGTCTCGCTAAGTTGCTGAGAGCCTCACTAAGTAGCTGAGGCTGGCTTCGAACCTGTGCGATCCTCCTGTCTCAGCCTCCCAAGCGTGGGGATTACAAGCGTGCACCACCACGCCCGGCTTGCAGTGAGTTTTAAACAAGAACACACATCTTAAGTGCTGGGCATAGGTCCTGGTAAGAATTCAATGAATACTACTGGTAATAATCATTACACTATTATTACTAGTATTGCTATTTATTTTTTATACTAGGGATGGAACCCAGGGGCATTCTACCTCCAAGTGACACCTAGCCCTATCTTTTTATTCTTTATTTTGAAACAGGGTCTCACTGAGTTGCAAAGGGCCTCACTAAGTAGCTGAGGCTGGCTTTGAACCTGTGCGATCCTCCTGTCTCACCCTCCCAAATGCTGGGATTACAAGCGTGCGCCACCATGCTCGGCTTAGTATTGCTATTATTAGCTTCATATACGTCTGTTCCCACCACGTTTTCTTGTATTTTTTAAATTTTTAGTATTTATTTATTTATTTTTGTGATACTAGGGATGGAACCCAGGGGCATTCTACCTCCAAGCAACACCCCCAGCTGTATATTTTTTCTTTATTTTTAAACAGGGTCTCACTAAATTGCAGAGGGGCTCACTAAGTAGCTAACTGGCCATGAACCTGTTATTCTCCTGTCTCTGTCTACCAAGTACTGGGATTACAAGCATGTGCCACCATACTCATCTACTGTCTTTTTTATTTTATTTTATTTTATTTTTGGTACTAAGGATTGAACCCAGCAGCAGTCTAGCTCTTAGATACACTCCAAGCCCTTTTTATTTTTTATTTTTTATTTTGAAAGAGAGTCTCGCTACATTGCTGAATCTGGCTTTTAACCTGCAAACCTCCTGTCTCAGCCTCCCAAACACTGGGACCATAAACATGCACCACCACGCCTGGCTCCTGTCTTTGTTAATGCCTGATGCCTGGTTTTCTATTCTTCTCCCTATCATGAAGTCTAAATCCCACAAGGATTAAGGGCAAGTTACTCCGTAATCACCACCTTTAGTTGGCGTCATCCCCCCCCCAACATGAAAGAACCCAGGCTCTGTTTTGTTTTGGTGGTGCTGTTTGTTCTGGTTCTAAGGATTGACTCCAGGTTCTCGATAAATTGCTGAGGCTGGCGTTGAATCTACAATCCTCTGTCTCAGTTTCCCAGAGATTACAGGCATGTGCCACCATGCCCGGCTTTTGCATGTTGTCTTAAAATGCTCAAAATTCCCTTTGGCGGGCAGGTTCTGTTGCCATTCCCATTCTGCAGATGAACCGGGAGGGACTCTCGGAGATTAAATGTCCTGCCTAAACCGGTCAGGGGCGTGACAGGAATTTGACACTGGGAAGCCACCTCTAGCATGTGTAGACTGGAGCTCCTCGGCTTGGTTTCCTTATTTGCACCCTCCTCGCACCCCGCGGGCGTGCTGCTGGCCGTCCAGTTTGTCCACGTGGTGGTGAACCGGATCATCTGTTTAACCCTCAACGCTTAACTAATTTCGAGACTCGGGGCAGGCAGCTTCCCCCTCCCTGAAACTCACTGCACACCTAGAAAATGGAGTGATAATCCTTATCATATGGGTATTATGAGGTGTTTGAATGAGTACTCAGGTATGGTGGTGCACACCTGTAATCCCAGTACTTGGGAGGCTGAAACAGGAGGATCAAAGGAACTTAGTGGTATCTTGTTTTCAAATAAAACATTAAAAAGGGCTGGGGGTATAGCTTGGAGGTACAACACCCCTGGGTACAATCCCCAGTAAACACATACATGCACATACACATAAACATACGTACACACACACACACACACATTAAATTATGGTTTGGATGAACTTGTAGGAGCCACTCCCAAGAAGAGCATCACCACGGTGTCCTGCTGTCTGTCCCCAGCTGAGCCCTCTATCTGTGGGCACTTACCGATGCTGTCTTCTGAACATCCTCCCTCTCCTAATCCCAACCCATCCCATCCTCAACCTCCTGCTAGGTACAAAAGCCAAGCAGGGAGCACACCTAGAGATTCTGTCATCCCCTGCCATGTCTGCCCTGCTCTCAGCAAGGGCAATTCCTCCTTCCTGCACCTGCTCCAACAGGGTCCCTTCCCTCCGCTGACTCATCTCCCTCTCTTTCTCCCCAGGCTGTAAACAGGCTCCATGCAAAATGCAGAACTTATTTATTTTTTGTTCCCTGAGGTTGAACTCTCCCTCTGAGCTACACCCCCAGCCCTGTTTTATTTTTATATTTAGAAACAGGGTCTCACAAAGTTGCTTAGGGGACCTGCTAAGTCACTGAGGCTGGCCCTGAACCAGCATTACTCCTGTCTCAGCCTCCCAAGTACTAGATTACAGAGGTGTACCATAATTTATTTTAAAATGCACAATGGATGAACAGATGAGCAGTTCAACAGAAAGCAGTCCATCCATACACTGGAAGGTTGTGCAGTGGTGTGAAGGGATGGAGTGTCCAGCAGGCTACACTCTGGGTGACCCCTGACACCTGAGGCTGAGCCCAAGGAGCCAGACACAAAAGGGTCGAGTAACATGAGCCTCTGTTGGTTGGCAATGTCCAGAATAGGTCAACTCACGGGGATAGAGCCGACTCATGGCTGCCAGGGAACGGGGCAGGGCGGACCGTGGAGTGGCTGCCAGTGGACATGAGGTTTCCTTCTGGAGTAGGGAAGGTCTTGGAGACAGACAGAGGTGGTGGTCTGCATAAGTCTGTGAATGTACTAGATGCCAATAAATTTACACTTTGGCTTAAAAGAGGTGCTGGGGATTGAATTCAGGAATGTTCTACAACTGAACTACACCCTCCAATCCTTATAATTTTTTTTTTATTTTGACACAGGATCTCACTAATTTTCTGAGGCTGGCCTTGAACATTCAGTCCTTCTGTCCCAGCCTCCTGAGTTGCTGGGATTACAAGCATGCACCGCTGTTCCTGACTGAAATGTATTCTTTAAATGTGTGTGTGTGTGTGTGTGTGTGTGTGTGTGTGTGTGTGAGAGAGAGAGAGAGAGAGAGAGAGAGAGAGAGAGAGAGAGAGGAGAGAGAGAGGAGAGAGAGAAGGAGAGAGGAGAGAGAGAGAGAGAGAGAGAGAGAGAGAGAGAGAGAGAGAGAGCCGGGCTTGAGGGTATACACTTGTAATTCTAGTACTGGAGAGGCTGAGATAGGAGGATCACAGGTTAGAGGACAGCCTCAGCAAGTAGTGAGACTCTCACCCACCTAGGGAGACCCTATTTCCAAATAAGAAATAAAATTGGGCTGGGGGTATATCTCAAGGGTAGAATGCCTCTGGGTTGAGTTCCCAGTAACACACAACACACACACACACACACACACACACACACACACACACACACAGTGTTAGTGGTGGGGTTCTAAGCTACACCCCCAGCTCTTTTTGGTTTTTTTTTTGTAGCACTGAGGATGGAATTCAGGGGCATTCTGCCTCCGAGATACACCCCCAGTCCTATGTTTTAGTCTTTTTCCTTTTGAAACAGGGTTTTGCTAAGTTGTTGAGGATGGCCTCAAACGTGTCTTAGCCTCCAAAGCCCTGGGTTAACGAGTGTGCACCACCACGTCAGGCATACCTCAATTTTCTTTTCTTTTCTTTCTTTCTTTCTTTCTTTCTTTCTTTCTTTCTTTCTTTCTTTTATTTTTAGTGGTGTGTGTGTATGTGATAACGGGGATTGAACCAACAGTGCTCTACCTTTGAATTAAATTTCCAGTCCTATTTTTATTTTTTAATTTGAAACAGGGTCTCACTGAGTTGCAGAGGGCCTCACTATGTTGCTGAGGCTGGCTTTGAACCTATGATCCCATATCTGTGATCCCCCTGTCTCATCCTTCCAAGTTCTGGGATATATCAGGTGTGCAGCACCGTGCCTGGCTTGACCTCAATTTTTTCTTAGAATAGTGCTTACTATAAATTACCTGCTAAATGTTATTTTTATCATTTTTGTTGGTGTATTATAACCATACTTTTTTTTTTACAATACTGGAGGTGCATTCTACCTCCAAGCTACACCTTCAGCCCTATTTTTTATCCTTTATTTTGAAACAGGGTCTCACTGAGTTGCAAAGGGCCTCACTAGGTAGCTGAGGCTGTCCGTGAACCACTATCCTCCTTTTTCAGCCTCCTGAATGCTGGGATTACAAGTGTGCTCCACCACATCTGACATAATCATACATCTTGATGAAGTTCTAACCTCAGTTTTTTATTTTATTATTATTATTATTATTATTATTATTATTATTATTATTATTATTATTTGTGTGGTACTGGGGTTCCTGGAAGCCCTTCTACCTCTGGGCTACACTCCCAGACCTATTTTATATTTTGAAACAGGGTCTCGTAAGCCAGCGTGTGCGGCTGGCTTCGAACCTGAGCGACCCTCCTGTCTCTGCCTCCCAAGCGCGGGGATTACAAGCGTGCGCCACCACGCCCGGCTTAACCTCAGTTTTTTAAAAAGCAGAATGTAAAGTCAGATGTGGTAGCACACACCTGTGATCCCAGGGAGCCTAACACAGGAGGATCACAGATATGAGACCAGCCTCAGCAATTTAGGGAAAATCTCAGCAACCTAGTGAGACCCTGCTTCAAAACAAACATGTAGCTTGGAGGTAAAACTCTTCTGGGTTTAACTTTCTGTAGCCAAAAAAAAAAAAAGCAAAAATGGGCCGTCCTCAATTTCATTTCTCTTTCTCTCTCCCTCTTCTCTCTCTCTCTCTCTCTCTCTCTCTCTCTCTCTCTCTCTCTCTCTGTCCTCCTCTCCTCTCCTCTCCTCCTCTTCTCTTCTCCTCTCCTCTCCTCTGCTCTCCTCTCCTCTCCTCTCCCCTCCCCTCCCCTCCCCTCCCCTTCTCCTCTCCTCTCCTCTCCTCTCCTCTCCTCTCCTCTCCTCTCCTCTCCTCTCCTCTCCTCTCCTCTTCTCTCTCTCTCTCTCTCTCTCTCTCTCTCTCTCTCTCTCTCTCTCTCTCTCTCTCTCTCTCTGTCCTCCTCTCCTCTCCTCTCCTCCTCTTCTCTTCTCCTCTCCTCTCCTCTGCTCTCTCCCCTCCCCTCCCCTCCCCTCCCCTTCTCTCTCTCTCTCTCTCTCTCTCTCTCTCTCTCTCTCTCTCTCTGTCCTCCTCTCCTCTCCTCTCCTCTCCTCTCCCCTCCCCTCCCCTCCCCTCCCCTCCCCTCCCCTCCCCTCCTCTTCTCTTCTCTCTCTCTCTCTCTCTCTCTCTCTCTCTCTCTCTCTCTCGGGAGGTACCCAAAATGGAACCCAGGGCATTCTACCTCCGAGCTACACCCCCAGCCATATTTTTTAGTCTTTTTAATTTTTGAAACAAGGTTTCACCCAGTTGCAGAGGGCCCGCAAAACTGCAAACCTCCTCTTTGCCTTCCAGGTACTGGGATTACAAACTGCACCACCAGCCCGGGCTCAGCCTGCCTCTATTTCTGTCTGTCTCTCTGCTGGGTCCACAGCCCTGGGGGTCCAAGGGAAGAGGGAGGAGGGGTCTCAGGGTGCCGGGGGCCAGCCCAGAACTAAGGGAGGGAGAACCCCAAACCCCGACAGTAACTGGGCTCAGCCTCCAGCTCCTGCCCAGGGGGGAGCAGAGCAGAGCAGAGCCTCTGAGGTGTGCGGGAGCAGAGAGCGCCATCCGCTTTGGGACGCTCTCCTCCCGGCCACCCGGAGCCCATGGCGCCTCACGCACACCTGCCCGTCACCTACCGGCCCTCCTCCCACCTTGAACTTGCGGGGGGCCTCGCTGAGTGGCTGCGGCTGGCCTCGAACCTGTGACCTCCTCTCCCCGCTTCCAATTCCTGGGATCACAGGCGTGCGCCACCGCGTCCCGCTTGGGCTGTTTTCAAAACCAAAGTCGCGCGCAAAGGGCTCGCGTGCAAAAGCGCCTGTTCGGGCCCCGCCCGCACCCGGAGGGGCCGCGGACTCGCACGCTCGCAGCACGACTCCCAGAAGCCAGGGGTGAGGGCTGAAGGCGCCCCTCACCTGCAGCGTTCACCCCGGGACCGGACGACTAGTCTGGAACAGGCTCACCTCCCCGCCCCCAGGACCCTCCAGCATCCTTTGGGCCTGTTAGATCTTAGATCCAAAGGATCTTAAATCCATCCCCGCCGCTCCGCTGACCCGCCACCCTCTTCCCAGCCATCCCGCGCTTCGGTCACCTCCTCCAAGAAGGCCGCGGGGGACACACGCCGGAGGAGACCCGGACCCCTCACTCTCGCTGTCTGGTCCGGAGGGAGGTGGGCGGGGCGGGAGGCTGCGCTCTCGCTTTATCTCTGTCCCTGCAGCTGCGCCTTTCCCCCCACCCTCAAAAAAATCTCAGGGGATCCCGGGCTGCTGCGCAAAGGGCGCGCTCAGGTCCCAAGAGGCGAAGCCCCCGGGAACGGCAGGCTTCCCTGCGACCCCCACCCAAAACACACACAAGCCCTACAGGCAGCCCGCCAACCTTCCCGACGGCCTTCTGTGCCTCTGGGAAATCTGGACCAGGATGGGAGTGGGTCTTGGGCCAGGGGAGGAATAAAAAAAAAACAGGAGGCCTATAAGCCCAGTACTTGGGAGATTGAGACAGGAGGATGGCCGGCTAAAGGCCACAGGGTGTAGTAATTTAGTGAAACTGTTTCAAAATAAAAATGATTAGCCAGGCACGGTGGTGCACGCCTGGAACCCCAGTACTTGGGAGGCTGAGACAGGAGGATCGCAGGTTTGAGAACGGCCTCAGCAACCCAGTGAGATTCTCAGTAATCTAGCAAGGCCCTGTTTCCAAATAAGAAATTATTATTTATTATTATTATTATTAGTAGTAGTAGTAGTAGTAGTGGTGGTGGTGGTACTGGGGTTCCTGGAAGCCCTTCTACCTCCGGGCTACACTCCCAGACCTATTTTTACATTTTATTTGGAAACAGGGTCTCCTAAGCCAGCGCGCGCGGCTGGCTTCGAACCTGCGCGATCCTCCCGTCTCTGCCTCCCAAGTGGGGGGATTACAAGCCTGCGCCACCACGCCCGGCTCCAAATAAGAAATTAAATGGGGCTAGCGGTGTAGCTTGAAGGTAGAATGCCTCTGGGTTCAATCCCCAGTGCCACTGTCTGAAGGGGATGCCATGGGAGGGGTTGGCACTCACAATTTCCAGGGAAAAATGCAAGCACACATAAGGTTACGTGGTGGCAGTTCTACAAAATGGAGCCTAAGTCAAGCTATTCCTTTGATAGAAAGGGTCTCCTTATATCCTCACAACTGAGTTCAACCCAGACAATGACCAAAAGTGACCAATAAACATAAGTCAAAGTCATCTCACCACAAACACACGTCAGCCCCTGCAGCGCACCAGAACCCGGGCTCAGGGCTGCAGAGTCGGACCCCATCCCTCCCCAGGGAGACCTCCACCTCCTCTCCACTGCACTTGCCCTGACTCAGGGCATGTGTGGCCATACCCCACTTCTCCAGTCTCATCCCAACCACATGAAGCCTGCCGGGTACTCCTGGTGTCTACCGTAATCTGATCACAGCTGGGTTTCCTTTGGGCCTTACTCTCTCAGTGGGTTTCAGGGAAGGTGTATCAGTCTGCTCTCTGTAGCTGTAACAAACCACCCACGGGAATCAGCTTCCAAGGAGAAAATGCTTATTTTGGCTTGGTGTTTGGGAAGCTTCCATCCATCACTGAATTTCACCAGCAGCACTGATTATGTGCCTGTGGTGAGACTACATCCTGGTGGAGTGCGTGGCCAGATAAGCCACTCAAATGTAGCCAGGAAGCTACTCAAGGCAGGAAGGGCAAGGCTCCAGCATCCCCTCAAGGCCATGCCTCCAGTGACCTAACTACCTCCCATTAGGCCCCACCTCTTTTTTTTTTTTTTTTTGGTGGTACCGGGGTGGAACCCAGAGGCTTTCTACCTCCGGGCTATACTCCCAGACCTATTTTATACTTTATTTGGAAACAGGGTCTCACTAAGTTGCTTGAGAGTCTCACTAAGTAACTGAGGCTGGCTTCGAACCCATGCGATCCTCCTGTCTCAGCCTCCCAAGCGCGGGGATTACAAGCGTGCGCCACCACGCCCGGCTAGGCCCCACCTCTTAAAGGTTCCACACCTCCAGATAACTGATGACCAAGCCTTTGACACGTGACCTTTGGGGGACACATATCCAAACCGTAGCAGAAAGGGAAGGGGCTGTAAGTCCCAGGAGCATCTGGCCTTCCTGGCTTTTGTGTTGTGGGATCTGAATGGTGTACACATTTGTCTGTCTCCCTCTTTTGTCCAGGAACTCTTAGTGGAGTCTGAGTCCCAGTCATCTTTCATCTCTAGTATGTACTGGGGGTACCGTAAGTATTTCCACGGAGTTGGAATAAGAGTCATTTGCTGGTTTATCTCAGTAAATTTTATAGCAGGGACTAGTTAAAGCAGAATGTGGGGCTCTTCCATGACTAAGGTAATGTCTTGTTCAAAAGGTTTCCTTTTTGAGATAAGCAGCTGCCTGGCCACAGATAGAGCCAGGAAGCCCCATGCTGGATCTGCTGCTCAATCATGGGGGGAACGGGAACAGACGCATGAGCTGCTTCATGTGATAAAGATGACCAGCCTGGGTCCTGAAGACTGTGCAGGAGGTCACTCTTCTCTCGTGCTCAGAGGAGGTCCAGCCCCAGCTGCACCTCTTCAATACACGCGTCCTGAACATCTCAGCCCGTCACTGAGCCAGGAGTTGGGGAGACTGCAGTGGCCAGGACAGGCATGCAATCTGCTCTTGTGGACTTTTCAGTGGAGGGAGGAGGTGGGTGATGAACTGGATTTCGGACAGGAGCGTGCATGCGGAGCTGGAGCTGGAGCAGGGCAGGCGGGTGGGGGAAGGTTCATGGAGGAGAGGTGCATCAGCAAACACATCCTGCTCCAGGGGCAGAGGGAGAGGAAAGGGTTCACCAAGCAGCAGAAGAGCACGTGCAAGGGGCCTGAGGTGAGGAGATGGCCATCGCTGCAAGGACAGGGAGGGAGAAGGCCATAAACCAGGGATGGGGCAGCGAGGAGAGGAAGTAGTGCAAGATGCCCCAAAAACACAGACAAGGGCCCAAAGACAAAGGGCCTTCCCCCGTGACCCTAACAGTTCCGAGACGACACCCATCTACAGGAGAGATGGCCCCTGTGATACACGCAAGAGCAGGAGGTTCAAATGGTACCAGCCACACCTGGAAAATGCATTCCAGATACATCCGGGAAAAGTCACCCACATTTTAGAGGGGTTTAGCCACTTAGACTCCGCATAGGACTGCAATGAGGCTCACTTGCTGGTTTTCTCTGCAAGTATTCACTGAGCCTGTTAGGTGGCAGATGGTGGGGACAGAGTGTTGACCCGTCCAGTGTAGTCCTACCTCCAAGGGCTGCCCATCTAGTGGGGAAGTGGGTAGGTATTAGGTCATCTACATAGCAGTGTGGTGAGTGTGGGGCTGGAGGAGGTGATAGAGGGTCAAGGCTTCAGCTGCCCGCGGGTCCCCCAGAGGCCCCCTCCTCAGTGCCGGCAGCATGGGATGTCACAGGGGCCACGTTTGTCACCAAGGCTTTGCGTGCCAAGGACTCGCAGTTCTTTCTGTAGCATCAGGCCATTTGTCTTGGGGGGAAAGAGGGCCGCCTCCAATCCCTACCTACATGTCTTGATGCTAATCAGAAAGCCAAGTTTAGGCATGAAAGCTAAGTAGGAAAAGCACCGGGGGACCGTTCTCCAGAGCAGGGTGCACCTGGGGTCCTGTCTCCACATTAGCGCTGAGCTGGGCGCCCAACCTCGTCTGCCTGTGGCCTGGGGCTGGGCCTAGGGGACTTCTTAATCTGCACAAATGAAGTAGAAATGGAAGTTGCAAGTCAACTTTTAATGAGTCCCAGGTGTCACTGAAAACCCCTTGGCTCCTTCACTGACAAAACTCAGAATTGGTTTCCCAGGGATCATTACGGTAGCAGAGTTTGGCAATTGTTCTGGCAGGTTCCCATGGGGCCCCTGAATGCCAGGCAAGATTCTTTTTATTTATTGTGTGTGTGTGTGTGTGTGTGTGTGTGTGTGTGTGTGTGTGTGTGTGTGTGGTCCTGGGGATAAAACCCAGGGGCCTTCTACCTCCAGGCTATACCCCCAGCCCTATTTTATAATTTATTTGGAAACAGAGTCTCACTGAGTTGCTGAGAGCCCCACTCAGTAGCTGAGGCTGGCTTCAAACCTGTGCGATCCTCCTGTCTCAGCCTCCCAAGTGCAGAGTCACAATAAGCTGCTGAGGCCTTTTCTAAGTCACCGAGGCTGGCACTGAACCTGTGATCCTCCTGCCTCAGCCTCACAAGTACTGACAAGTGTGCACCACCAAGACTGGCGGCTCCTCCTCCTCCTTTTTTTTTTAATTGGGGACTGAGCCCAGGGGCATTCTATCGCCAAGCTATACCACAGCTTTTTTTTTTTTTTTTTTTTTTTTGAAACAGGGTCTCACTAAGTTACTGAGGGTTTTGCTAAGTTGCTGAGGCTGGCCTGGAACCTGTAATCTTCCTGTCTCATCCTCCCAAGTACTGTGATTACAGGCATGCACCATGATACCTGGCTCCCCCTAGAATTTTTTTTTGGGGGGTAGTACTGAGAATGGAACCTAGGGGCATTCTACCTTCGATCTACACCCCAGCCCAATTTTTTATTCTTTATTTTGAAACAGGGTCTCACTGAGTTGCAAAGGGCCTCACTAAGTAGCTGAGGCTGTCTGCGAACCATGATCCTCCTGAGGTCTCAGCCTCCTGAATGCTGGGATTACAAGCGTGCGCTACCACACATGGCTCTTGAATTTTTAACTTTTATATTTGTCCACATTGAGCTCAGACATTTCTCTAATTAGGAACATTTTGCCTAGAACTGGCTTTTTTCTTTTTCTTTCTTTCTTTCTTTTTTTTTTTTTTTTTTGTACTGGGAATGGAACCCAGGGGCTTTCTACCTCCATACTACAGTACCAGACCTATTTTATACTTTATTTGGAAACAGGGTCTCACTAAGTTGCTGAGAGCCTAAGTACCTGAGGCTGGTTTCAAACCTCCACTATCCTCCTGTCTCAGCCTCCCAAGTACTGAGATTAAAAGCATGTGTCACCACACCTGGGTTAGAAATGGTTTTATAAGAGGTTCCCACTCATGGATTTTTATACTAGTAAATTGTGACTTCCTTGTTTCCCTGCTGGTCTCTCCAATTATGGATACAGCACAATTCTCTGTGACCTTCTATCTTTTATAAGTCTAAAAATTTTGACTTTTCAATTTACTCAGCTTTTAACCTATGGTTAGTGGTTAGAATTGAGTAGCAACTTCCAGATTCTTATATGTTGAAGCAGAAACCAGAAATCCCATTTATCTACCCATCTATCTATAAAATATATATACATAATATATACTAAGTTGCTGAGAGCCTCACTTGGAGGTAGAACGCCTGTGTTCCATTCCTAGTACCACACACACACACCAAAAAAAAAAAAAAAGAAAAAGAAAATTACACAAGGCGAAGAGAGGGTAGATGGCCACTCTATGTTTTTGTTTTTGTTTTTGTTTTTTTGTTTTTCAGTGGTACTGGCGGTAAAATCCAGGGACATTCTACCTCCAAGTTGCATCCCCGGCCTTATTTTTTTCTTATTCCTTGTAAAAAGGGTCTCACTGAGTTGCAAAGGGCCTACGTAGCTGAGGCTGGCTTCAAACCTGCATGATCCCCGTCTCAGCCTCCCAAATGCTGGGATTACAAGCATGCGCCACCACAGCTGGCCCTGAAGCGGATCTTGTACCCTAAGAAGCCACGCTCGCAGCCGAGTTCCAAGAGAGGCTGAAAGCAGGGAAGCAGCTGAGCAGGCATGGCAAGAGACCAGGTGCTAGCTGGAGCAGGAGGTGCGGCGACTGCAAGTGGCCTCCTCACTCCAGAGAGGAGGAGGACTGCTTTGCCCTGCCTACAATGCCTGTGGTAGAGCAAAAGGTACTTAGCTGGGCGTGGTGGCACACGCTTGTAATCCCAGTATTCGGGAGGCTGAGTCCAGAGGATCACGGTTTGCGGACAGCCTCAGCTACTTAGTGAGGCCCTCTGCAACTCAGTGAGACCCGGTTTCAAAATAAAAAATAAAAAATAGGGAAGGACCAGGCCCCTGGGCCCCCGACCCTGGGCGGGTGGGCAGGCACTGGCGGGGCGCCCCTAGGCGACCACCCTCTCCTCCACCCAGAAGGACCCCGTGGTCCGGGCCCCTGGACACCCGACCATGGGTGGGTGGGCAGGCACTGGCGGGGCACCCCTAGGCGAACCCCTCTCCACCTGGAAGGACCCTGTAAGAAAGGAAAAGAAAAAGAAAAAAGGAAAGCCGGGCGTGGTGGCGCACACTTGTAATCCCAGCATTTGGGAGGCTGAGACAGGAGGATCGCGGTTCGGGGACAGCCTCAGCTGCTTAGTGAGGCCCTTCGCAACTCAGTGAGACCCTGTTTCAAAATAAAGAACAAAAAATTGGACAGGGGTGTAGCTTGGAGGTTAAATACCTCTGGGTTCCATCCCCAGACCCACAAAAAAAAAAAAAAAAGAAAAAAGGAAAATATCAGAGAGGGGTCAAGGAGGTGGCGGATGCCAGGACACTGGAGATGCAGACAAAAATTATCCAAATGAACTGGAATTATTGGAAAAATTCCCCGCTAAGGAGGACTGCTTCTTCTCTACATTGTTAAGAATCTTGGACATCACCTGTAAGGAGAGAGACTTTAGCGGAGACCAAGGAGAAAGGCGGTGCTGAAAGTGGTCTCTGCGTTGGCGGTGGAGAATTGTATTCAGGAGAAGCAGAAATCGGAGCCTACCAACCTTATTTTTTTTTTTTTTTTTTGAGAAATTACACCAAAGGTCGAATGCTACCGTCACGCATGCTTAGGAAGTCTGGACAACATTCAGAGTGGAAAAAGAGCTTGGGAAAGATTTGAAATGGTGGAGGCAGTGGCAATGGCAGTAGCCAGTACTCAGGGGAGGCAGAGATCTGATGCATTACACCTGGAACCTTTGAAGTAATGACCCCAGAGGTAGAATGCTACCACCACCATGTACCCTCGAGAACATGCGACAAATAGTTGGGCAAAGAGGGTGCTCGGATTAGAGCCTGCCAAGGGGTGAGGCCGGCGACGGACACAGCAAAGCTGGGATCGGAGCCTGCCGTGAGGCAAGGCCGGTGCTGGGGCCTCCGAGGCCGGGATCGGAGCCTGCCGAGGGGTTAGGCCGGTGCCAGGGCCAACAGCCGGCATCGGAGCCTTCCGTGAGGCAAGGCCGTTATTGAGGCCTCCGAGGCCGGGATCAGAGCCTGCCGAGGGGTTAGGCCGGTGCTGGGGCCAGCAAGGCTGGGATCGGAACCTGCCGTGAGGCAAGGCTGATGCCGGGGCCTCCAAGGCCAGGATGAGAGCCTGCTGAGGGGTTAGGCCAGTGCCGGGGCTACTGGCCGGCATCGGAGCCTTCCGTGAGGCAAGGCCGCTACTGAGGCCTGAGGCCTGGATCGGAGCCTGCTGAGGGGTTAGGCCGATGCCGGGGCCATCGGCTAACATTGGAGCCTGCCGTGAGGAAGGCCGGTGCTGGGGCCTCCGAGGCCGGGATCAGAGCCTGCTGAGGGGTAGGCCGGTGCCGGGGCAACTGACCGGCATCGGAGCCTTCCGTGAGGCAAGGCCGTTATTGAGGCCTCCGAGGCCAGGATCGGAGCCTGCCGAGGAGTTAGGCCAGTACTGGAGCCAGCGAGGCCGGGATTGTAGGCTGCCACGAGGCAAGGCCAATGCTGGGGCCTCCGAGGCCGGGATCAGAGCCTGCTGAGGGGTAGGCCGGTGCCGGGGCAACTGACCGGCATCGGAGCCTTTCGTGAGGCAAGGCCGCTATTGAGGCCTCTGAGGCTGGGATCGGAGCCTGCCGAGGGGTTAGGCCGGTGCTGGGGCCAGCGAGGCTGGGATTGGAGCCTGCCGTGAGGCAAAGCCAGTGCTGGGGCCTCTGAGGCCGGGATCGGAGCCTGCCGAGAGGTCTGCCCGGTGCCACGGCCAGCATGGCCAATATCAGAGCCTGTTGTGAGGCAAGGCCGCTACTGAGGCCTCCGAGGCCGGGATCGGAGCCTGCCGAGGGGTTAGGCCGGTGCTGGGGCCAATGGCCGGCATCGGAGCCTTCTGTGAGGCAAGGCCATTATTGAGGCCTCCGAGGCCGGGATCGGAGCCTGCCGAAGGGTTAGGCTGGTGCTGGGGCCAGCGAGGCCGAGATCGGAACCTGCCACGAGGCAAGACCAATGCTGGGGCCTCTGAGGCCAGGATCCAGAGCCTGCTGAGGGGTTAGGCCGGTGCCGGGGCCACTAGCCGGCATCGGAGCCTTCCGTGAGGCAAGGCCGCTACTGAGGCCTCCGAGGCCTGGATCGGAGCCTGCCAAGGGGTTAGGCTGATGCCGGGGCCATCGGCTAACATCGGAGCCTGCCGTGAGGAAGGCCGGTGCTGGGGCTTCCAAGGCCGGGATTGGAGCCAGCTGAGGGGTTAGGCCAGTGTCGGGGCCAGCGAGACAAGAATCAGGGCCTTCTGTGAGGCAAGGCTGCTGCTTGAGCCAGCGAGGTCTGGATCAGTCCACCGGGTAGCCAGGCCACAACTGGGGCCGTCAAGAGTGGGATCAGTATTTGCAGTGCGGCATGCACAGAGAAATATCGCAGAAAATTAAAACCAGATGTTTCCCCTAATCAGCAATAACCAGGAGGAAACAGGCAACAGGAAGTGGTCAAGTTATAGAAAGGGCCCTATAGTGAAGCAATTAAGGTGACCAATCAGAGGGTATGGAGTAGGGGAGGATGGAGCCTTTTTAAAAAGCAGGAGGTACATAAACACATGTATCAAGGTTAATCACCAAACAAGCATGGGATCGAGGGAGTGGGAGGGAATGGGATGGGGACTGGAGGAGGGCTAATTGGATGATGTGTGCTTGTATATCCTCTCAAGTCTTATATTCCAATGTGATGTATGACTACAATGCACCAATAAAAATAAATTTAAAAAAAAATAGGGAAGGGGCTGTAGCTTGGAGGTAGAATGCCCCTGGGTTCCATCCCCAGACCTGCCAAAAATATAAAATAAAAAACTGAACCTGTTAAAAAAAAAAAAAAAAGCAAAAGGTGAAACCCCAACAGCCCAGGCTTCAAAGGGAAACCCACACTGGAGAATGTGCTTACTGAAGAACTATAGCTGTGGTGTCTGGGTAGATTTATTACTGCAACTGATTCATCCCAAATGACAAAAGCTATGGTCCTGGTGGTCTCTGGCGTGAAAAAACACACACTAGCCGGGCGTGGTGGCGCACGCTTGGAATCCCTGCACTTGGGAGGCTGAGACAGGACGATCGCGCAGGTTCGAAGCCAGCCTCAGCTACTTAGGGAGGCTCTCAGCAACTTAGTGAGACCATGTTTCCAAATAAAATATAAAATGAGTCTGGGAGTACAGCCCAGAGGTAGAAAGCCTCTGGGTCCCACCCCCATTACCACACACACAAAAAAATTCCTAAAATTCTAGGATCCTTAAGATTCATTTTGCACTTGGGAACTTTCTCTCTCACTTTGTCTTTGTGTGTGTGTGTGTGTGTGTGTTTCTAGGATATGACCCCCAGGGACATTCTATTTCCAAATTGTGCCCCAGCCCTTTATTTATTTATTTATTTATTTATTTATTTATTTTACTACTATCATTGGCGGGGGGGTACTGGGGATGGAACCCAGGGGCATTCTACTTCCTTTTTTTATTATTATTTTGAAACAGGGTCTCACTAAATTGTGGAGGGCCTAAGTAGCTGAGGCTGTCCTTGAACCGTGATTTCCTGTCTCAGCCTCCCAAATGCTGGGACTGTAAGCGTGCGCCACCACATCCAGCTTTGCCCCAGCCCTTTTTATTTTTCATTTTGAAACAGGGTTTCACTGAGTTGCTGAGTCTGACCTTGAACCTGCAATCCTCCTGTCTCGGCCTTCCGAGTGCTGGGATTACAAGTGTGCACCACCACACCTGGCTCATTGCTTTCTTCTGTGAGTAAAAATTACCTTAGCTTTCTCCTGGAATCTTTGTAGTCATCTTTAATGTCCTGCTCTTCATGGTCTTGGCCTAAAATGTAGACCCAAGGAGCATTATAAATTATTACAACATTATATGAAAAGTATTAAATTCTAGGCTGAATGCAAGATATAAATAGTGGATGATGCCTGGTATATTTACCAGAATGTTTTCTTTCAATATTTCAAATTATGCAACAGCACTGAAGAGCAAGAACCATGTGTACTCTGATTAATGAAGGGACTGACGCCACCCTTACCTACGCAGGCCAGGTTCCTCAAGGTTTCCTGCATCACGTGTCGGTAGAGCTCCTTTTGGGAGGGATCCAGCAAAGCCCACTCCTCCAGGGTGAAGGTCACAGCCACATCCTCAAAAGCCACCAACGCCTAAAACAGGGCACATATTTCGAGGATGAAGGGAGAGACTCAGATCACTGCAGATCTATACTAACTTCAAAGGAAGTTCCCATGATGCTCTGTTCCCTAAATGTTCCCTCCATGCCTTGCTCATCACACTCTTACTCTCCATCCATTCCCACATCATGTCCTGCAGCAATTCTGATGCGAGGCTAAAACTAATCCATAAGACAGCAACACCCACAATGTTTCTGGGTCATCTCAACTTTTCTTTGTGCACTGTAGCATCTCTCAGAACAAAGTCCTAGCTGTATATGGTTACATGCACCTGCAATATCAATATCTAGAAGGCTAAGACAGGAGGATTGCAGGTTTCAGGCCAGCCTCAGCAACTTAGAGATTCTGTTTTAAAATAAAAAATAAAGCCGGGAGTGGTGTCGCATGCTTGTAATCCCAGTACTTGGGAGGCTGAGACAGGATGATTGTGCAGGTTCGAGGCCAGCCTCAGCCACTTAGTGAGGCTTTCAGTAACTTAGTGAGACCCTGTTTCCAAATAAGATATAAGATATGTCAGCCGGGTGTGGTGGTGCACGCTTGTAATCCCTGTGCTTGGGAGGCAGAGACAGGAGGATCGCGCTGGTTCAGAGCCAGCCTCGCTGGCTTAAGAGACCCTGTTTCCAAAAATAAAAAAGTATAAAATAGGTCAGGGCTGTAGCCCGAAAGTAGAAGGCCCCTGGGTTCCATCCCTAGTACCAATAAATAAATAAATAAATAAATAAATAAATAAATAAATAGGCCTAGTCTAGAGTGGTGGCAAACACTTGTAACCCCAGCACTTGAGACGCTGAGACAGGAGGATCACAGGTTCATGGCCAGCCTCAGCAACAGTGAGGCCATCTGCAATTTAGTGAGACCCTGTTTCAAAATAAAATAAGGCTGGGGGAGTTCTTCAGAGATAGAATGCTCCTGGTTTCAATCCCCAATGCCGAAAAATAAATAAAAAGTGCTGGGGAAGGGGTTACTTCAGAGGTAGATTGCCCTTGGTTTCATTTTCTAGTACATACTGACTTCTATGTGCTTGTCTCTATTGCAAGATGGCCATGTGACTCATAATTCCCATACTAGGCAATAACAACAGCAAAGGTCATAGGACAAGACCCCAGGTGCCCAGCAAGCAGAGGTCAGAGTGCACGCTGGCCATCGGCAGGAGAGCAGGTTAGCAAGTCAGAGCAAAAAAAGGCCGACTCGGGAGGTGGCCGATGTCTGGACGCCCTGCTTATGGTGCAAATTGCATTGCTCATTTGCAGAGCTGTGGTTCGGTTGTTGGCAGTGATGACAAAATGGCACAAAAAACTCAGGGGACTTGTGGGTGTAGTGACACACACCTGCAAACCCACTCCAGGGCTGGCTGGGAGGCAGGCTGGGCGCCAGTTCCCGCCATCTCACCAGTCCCTCTTTTCCTCACACCTTTCCCCAGGTCTCGCCATTTCAAGACCCGCCCCTGGGAACTAAGTAACTAGGAAGTGATCCATATTGGATGGTGGAGTCTCATTTTGGCCTTCTCTAGGCCTTGCTTCCTCTCCAGGACAAGACTAGATCCAGACTTTGGGATCTTTGTTTCTAAGCAGTAGCAGCTCTGGGCTTTCCAGAATAGCTGCTTCTTCCTGCACTTACTGGGCTCTTGCTTTTTTTCTCCTGGAAATGGGATCACGAATGTGCTCCGTGTCCAACAGTGTCCCATGGAGACGACCCCTGGGCACAGACTAAGAACATAGAGCCCACTGAATTGGAGCTTGCCTCAGCACCAGCAAAAAATAATGGCACAAGGTATGCAACTCTGGGAGCGCACCATGCCCTGCAGTCTTGAAGCTCTCTCCTTCAACTTTTAGCAAATT
The DNA here is from genome assembly GCF_963383645.1 of Muscardinus avellanarius. NCBI lineage: Eukaryota > Metazoa > Chordata > Mammalia > Rodentia > Gliridae > Muscardinus > Muscardinus avellanarius. The sequence goes on along the minus strand of NC_137804.1, from coordinate 53,009,116 downwards.
CTCACTTGGAGTTAGCTTAAAGAAAATGTTGTGGGGTTGTGGGAGTTCATTGCTCCATTGTGGTTCCTCTTTCCCACGACTTCAGAAGTTTGTGCCTTCTCTGGGTTCTTCCCCGGGTCACCACAACTTCACTTAGGGTGTTCTGGATCTCGAGTTTGTGGTAATCTCAGCCACCACTACTCCTTTACTGGATTGTATTGCAAAGTCTCAGACCCAGAGAGTTAATCGAGGCTGCGTGAGAATGTGGGGGTGCCGGGCTGGGTGTTTTCCCACGGGAAGCTATGACTAGGGTGTGGTATCTCTGCCACCGCTACTCCTTCACTGGGTTGGACTGCAAAATCTCAGACCCAGGGATATTATCAAAGCTGCGCAAGTCCCTGGGGGCGCAGTGCTGTGATTTCTCCTTTAGGGGCCGCAATTTCACTTATGGTTGTTGTGCATGCTGATCTGGAGCTGTTGTGGGCCTGGTGAACTCACTGCTGCTGCCGGCAATAGGCACTGCTGCCACTCCCTCGGTTATGACTGGTATATTTCTTTCTTTCTTTTCTTTTCTTTTTTTTTTTTTTGGTGGTACTGGGGGTAGAACCCAGGGGCTTTCTACCTCCAGGCTATACTCCCAGACCTATTTTATATTTTATTTGGAAACAGGGTCTCTCTAAGGTGCTGAGAGCCTCACTACGTAGCTGAGGCTGACTTCAAACCTGTGCAATCCTCCTGTCTCAGCCTCCCAAGTGCGGGGATTATAAGTGTGCGCCACCACGCCCGGCTTATGACTGGTATATTTCATTTCTGGTTTTGAGTTCCATTCTGAGTTCCTGGAGGCCGTGATGAGCTTGACCACTGGGATGTTTTAGACGTTCTTTGCGCTGAAAGAATTGCTGAATTACACCCGAATGATCCACAGCTGCTCACTTCAGCTCCTTGTTTACCTTTCCTCTCTGGAGCCTGGTGCTGTGAGGGAAGATGGCGCCGGTGGGCTGATTTCTTTTCTAGTCTCTAGCTGTTCTTCTAGTCTTCTTTTTCTCTGCCCCTTGTATTTACAGTTTTTATTTCTCTGGTGATAGCGTTTTCTGGCTATGAAAAGTGCTGATTTTGTTGCAATAGAGATTGGGTGTTAGCAGGATTCCTAAACGCGCTCTTCTTTGCTGTAAAGAAAAGCTTTTCCAAAGAAAATTAGCCAAGCAGGTTAAACTGTGAGGCCTCACCCCTGCCAACAGGGGATGACACAGTGGGCTATGCCTTAGGGAGGATAAAAGGAAGCATGGACTGCACATGCAGTGTGCTGGCCCCAATTTTATGATGTGTATTCAGCCTTCTGTACAGAAGTAAAGTGCCTTACTGAGTTACTCTTGAATTAATGAATCTTTAATACTCCCCTAACACCTGTTTCTAACAGATGGAAAACTATCTACAAGAAGGAATACCATCACTCTGCTTAAAATGAACCCACTGCTATAAGCACTTTGGAAATATGTTTGCCATCTAAGCAAGATGATGGGGGTCTCCCCTGCAACGCACAAGACTCAAAGGAACCCATAAATATTACTGTTAACAATGCAAACTAGATATTCAGGGGATCCCAAATAGGAAATAATACCCACATAATGGAATACCATGCAGCTTCTTTCTGTATGCATGCAACTAACACTTTTTCAGGGTTCAGACTGCTCTAGGAATAAGTCTTAAAGCAGGTTCTGTGATTTTGGATTCCCATCTATCTGCATTTCTGTACCCACATCCCCTCAGCAACTTCCACCAAGCAACTAACACTTTTTCAGGTTCAAAATGCTCTAGGAACAAAAGTCTCCAAGCAAGCTTCATGGCCTTCTGTGATTCTGGATTCCCACCTGTCTGCCTTCTGTACCCCAATCCCCTCAGCCACTTCCACCCAGCCAGGCTCACTGGGCACCATCACCCCTGAACACACCAGGCCTGGTTCCCTGAGCCTCTGCACTTGCTGCCAGTTCTACCTGGAGACCCCATCACCCAGCAATGTAGCAAGACCCTGTTTCAAAATGAAAAGTATTGGGAGTGTAACTCAGAGAAAGAATGCTCCTGGGTTCAATCTCCAGTTCCAAAAATAAAATAAAAACAAAAATGACAGGAGTGTAGATCATAGGAAGAATTCTCCTGGGTTCAACCTACAGTATCTAAAATTAAATAAAATGGGTTGGATACAGCTTAGAGGTAAAATGCCCATGAGTTCAATCCCTCGTAACAACACACACACCAGATAATGACTGGAATAAATAGATAATATTGGAACACAACGGTAAGGAGTTTAATTCTGCCCCAAAGTTAATCCATACAGTCAATAAAGCCCTCTAAACAAATTTTTTTAGAAAGATGACAGTCATAAAACTGTCATGACGGAACAAAGATCCTAAAACAACTAAGTCAATGTCAATAAAGATGAAGAAAAGAAGCTGGGCATGGTGGTGCATGCCTGCAATTCTAGTATTTAGGAGGCTGAGACTGGAGGACCTTAGGTTAGAAACCAATGTCACCAATTTAGCAAGGCCCTGTTTCAAAATAAAAAAAGAGGTCAGGCATGGTGGCGCACACTTGTAATCCCCGCACTTGGGAAGCGGAGACAGGAGGATTGCGCAAGTTCGAAGCCAGCCTCGCTGGCTTTTCCAAATAAAAAATATATATATGATAGGTCTAGGAGTGTAGCCCGGAGGTAGAAGGGTTTCCAGGAACCCCAGTACTACCAAACAACAACAACAAGAACAACAAGAACAACAACAACAACAAAAATAAAATAAAAATAAAAAAAGAGAAATGGGGCTGAGGGTGTATCTCAGAGGTAGGACACCTGTGGGGTACCATTTGCAGTACAAGAAGAAAAAAAAGGAGAAAAGAATGAAGGAGAGAGAGGGGGAAAAAAGGAAGGAAGAAAGCCGGGCGTGGCATGCTTGTAATTCCAGAGCTTGGGAGGCTGAGACAAAAGGATTGCACAGGTTCGAAGCCAGCTTCAGCTACTTGGTAAGGCTCTCAGCAAATTAGTAAGACCCTGTTTCCAAATAAAGTATAAAATAGGTCTGGGAGTATAGCCTGGAGGTAGAAAAGCCCCTGGGCCCCACCCCCAGTAACACACACACACACACACACACACACACACACACACACACACACAGCAGAAGAAAAAGATGAAAGAAAGGAGAAGTAAAAAATTGTCTTCCCTGAGCTAGTGACTTAAAGCACTGGGTCTAGTTTAAGGACAACAGACCAGTGGTCCAGAATGGAGACCCTGGATATGCAGCAAACAGCAGTGGAGCACGGGAGCAGCACATGTGTGTATTTGAACACATTATAAGAATTCATGTAAATTAAGTCAGGCATAGGGGTACATGCCTGTAATTCCAGTACCTGGGAGACAGAGGCAGATTGCAGGTTTGAGGATAGCATTAGCAAGTAGTAAGACTCATTAACTTAGTGAGATCCTATTTCAAAATAAACATTTTAAAAATGGGGCTGGGAGCCGGGCGTGGTAGCACACGCTTGTAATCCCCGCACTTGGGAGGCAGAGACAGGAGGATCGTGCTGGTTCGAAGCCAGCCTTGCTGGCTTAAGAGACCCTGTTTCAAAATAAAAATATAAAATAGGTCTGGGAGTATAGCCTGGAGGTAGAAGGGCTTCCAGGAACCCCAGTACCACAAAAGGGGGTGGGGCTGGAGATGTAACTTGGAGGTAGAATACCCAGTACCACAAAATACAAAAATTAATTTGTAAAAATGAAAGATGTTTTTTTCCTATGTGTGAGTGGTACTGGGGATTATGCTCAGGGGCATTCAAATTCAGAGCTACACCCCCAACCCTATTTTTATTTCTGATAAGGTCTCACTGGATTGAGTCTTACTACTTGGTCAGGCTATCCTTGACTTGTGATACCCCTGTCTTATACTCTCCAGTACTGGTATTGTAAGCATGTGCCTGACTTCTTAGAATATGTGTTGAGTAAATTAAAACAGATGCCCAAGCTGGGCGTGGTGGGGCACGCTTGTAATCCCAGCATTAGGGAGGCTGAGACCTGGAGGATCATGGTTCGAGGACAGCCTCAGCTACTTAGTGAGGCCCTCTGCAACTCAGTGAGACCCGGTTTCAAAATAAAGAACAAAAAATAGGACAGGGGGTGTAGCTCGGAGGTCGAATGCCCCTGGGTTCCATCCCCAGACCCGCAAAAAAAAAAAAAAAAAAAAAAAACAGATGCCTAAGGGAGCCCTGCAGTCACATGTGGTGACAAGTACAGAACAGAAATTAGAGCCAAGTGTGGTAGCACACGCTTGTAATTCTGGTATTTGGGAGACTGAGACAGGAGGAACACAAGTTTGTAGCCAGCCTCAGCAACTTAGTGAGGCCCTCTGCAATTTAGTGAAACCGTATTTCAAAGTAAAAGAATAAAATTGGGCTTGGAATATAGCCCAGAGTTAAGAATGCCCCTGAGTTCTGTCCCCAGTAACACACACACACACACACACACACACACACACACACACACACACACAGTGGATTAATCAAACAGGATTATCAGGTAGGGCACGACAAACAGGATGATGATAGGTCATCCACTCAGGAGTTCAAATCTGCAGTTGAAGTTTGACAAGACTTTGTGAATATACATTTACTCATGCAGAGGTTATGTATCATTGACTAACTCAAGCTATTTTCCAGACAGGCTTTCCAGTGCTTATCTTGGGATGGTCCAATGTCTCGACCCTGCTGCCCACACTGTCTGTGGGATGGCTCATTGGTCCTTTCAGAGCCAAGATCAGCTCAGTGCTATCAGAAATCAGAATCACGTCCTAAACCCGAGTGAAGTGGTGCACGCCTGTAACTGCGGTGCTTGGGAGGCTGAGACAGCAATACAGGTTCAAGGCAACCACGGCAACTTAAAGACACTCAGTAACTTAGTAAGAGCCTTTTTCAGAACAAAAATTAAAAAGGGCTGGGGAGGTTGTAGCACAGAGAAATCATATCCAAAAACTGGACAATATTGCTGACCTCAGTGAAGGGTCATCCCACATCCAGCTTACCTGGGGGCTCACCGGGATGTGGTCAGCAGAGCAAATAACAGGAGCAGCGGCTCTGACTCCCACCTCTTCCACCTCCTCATTCCTCCTCTCCTGCCATCATGCTGTCTGGACCTCACCTTCCTGCCTGTCCACCACATGGACCAGCCCCAACTCTGGCCTCCAGCTCTTCCTCTCCTGCCCATCTTCCCTCTTCCACTTTACCCCTCCTATGATGGCCAGAGCCAATTCTTCAGGGTCATCCCACGTTGTGGGGCCACGCGGACCCATGGCTCAAGTGCAGCTTCTCATCGGATGTTGAGATAGCTAAAGACCTGCCTGCAGGGGTTCCATATATGGACATCAGGTAAAGTGCTCAGCACATAGTCTTGTAGACTGGCCATCTGGCTGTGTTCTCATTGCTGTCTTATCATCCCTGATGGCTCTCTCTCAGCTGCCCGTCACTCAGCCCTCCCTGTCAGATGTCCCTCACTGGCACCAGGCACCAGGGCAGTCCAGTGTGTCAACATCCTTACAAAATGAATTTCCTCTGACACTGCGAATACTTCCCACCCCTCAGCGCCCACAGGCCCTGCTCCAAAATGTACAAATATTTCTAAAAGCGACTGAAAGTGCTAAGATCCCTTTTTCCCCTACACATGATCTGTTCTAGTTTTTCTGGGGACCTCTGTGCCAGATTCTACAAAGTAGTTTTCAGTGTTTCCTGCAAAAACCTGGATTATTTTGTTGTGGTGGTGGTACTAGTGATTGAATCTAAGGGTGTTCTACATCTGAGTTACACCCCTAACCCTTATTTTTTTCTTTTGTTTTGGTGGTACTGGGGGTGGAACTCAGAGGCTTTCTACCTCCAGGCTATACTCCCAGACCTATTTTATATTTTATTTGGAAACAGGGTCTCACTAAATTGCCGAGAGCCTCACTGAGTAGCTGAGGCTGGCTTCGAACCTGCACGATCCTTCTGTCTCAGCCTCCCAAGCACAGGGATTACAAGCATGCGCCACCATGCCCAGCTTTTTGTTTTGTTTTGTGGTACTGGGGATGGAACCCAGGGGCCTTTTACCTCCAGGCTATACTCCCAGACCTATTTTTTAATTTTATTTGGAAACAGGGTCTCTTTAGCCAGCTGAGGCTGGCTTCAAACCTGCGTGATTCTCCTGTCTCAATCTCCCAAGCACACCTTTTTACTTTGAATCAGGATCTTTACAACTTGCTGTCTCAGCCTCCTAAGTACTGGGATCTCAGGCTTGCACCACCATGCCCAGAAACAAACTGTGTTTATATGAGCAAAGCCAGGGTCCTGCTCACAGCCAAAGGCTGCCAGGTGAACACCTGCTAGAACACCTGCAGGGTGGCCCTCTTGCAGGGTGGCTCTCAGACCTTGTGCCAGCCTCTCCACACAGGGCTTGCTGTTCTGCCTGTGCAGCTCTTCCTGCTTATGCACCTCTGAGATCAGCCTAGGACTGAGCTGCAAAGACAGCTCCTCAAAGACACACAGGTGCCCCGATTCCAAAATACACGGGGGAAGTGACATCCACGAAACCCGCATCCAGAGACAGAGTCACATCACTCCCTCTGCTCACATATGGAGAGGAACCACTCATCAGGCGGCCTGTTGCTCCTCTCAGACTGGGACCAACTCAGAACGCAGTGTCAATGTGCTCAAGGGCTTTGTGTTGTTTGAGCAGCATGGCCTTCAAACTGATGTCCACTTGAAGCCCCAGTGTATGACCCGATTTGGAAACAGGCCCATCGTGGATTAGTCAAGGAGAGGTCCTAGGAATCGTCCTGGGTTAGGGTGGGCTTTCACTGCAATGACTGATGTTCCCATCAGGAAGGGGGTGGGGGAAACACACGGAGAAAAGCAGGCCTCATGAAAATGGAGCCAGAGGTTGGAGGGCAGCCACAGGGAGGTGAAGGATACTCCCTCCCTCTGGGTCTTCAGCAGCAGCAGCAGCAGTGTGGCTCTGCAGACATCTTGTTTTAGATTTGCAGACTCCAGGGCTAGTAGAGAGTACGATTTTAGATGTTTTATTTTTGGTTGGTTGTTTTTTTGGCACTGGGGATTGAACCCAGGAGGATTCTACTGAGCTACATTTCTCCAGCCCTATCTTATTTCTTATATTGAAACAGGGTCTTGCTCAGTTGCCGAAGGTCTCACTATGATGCTGAGGCTAGTTTTGAACCTGACCCTCTTGTCTCAGCCTCCTAGAATCTGACATTACAGGCTTGTGCCACTATGCTCAGCTAGATTTCTTGGGTTTTATGCTACCAGCTTGCAGTCATTTGCAATGGCAGCCAAAAAAATCTAAAGCAGAAAAAACAAGACAACGCAGGCAGAGGCATCTTGAGTGATGCATAATCAAGCACTTGCATGAAGACACTTTTGTCTTTCTGCTTCAGAAATGCCCTCCTCCATCTGAGGATGAGGAACACTCCCTGCTTCGGGTCAGACCCTGGAGTCCCCGGCTAGTGTCGAAAGGCGGCAGCTATGGACTCAGCGGGTGAACAGGTGTCAGCTAGCTAGGGCGGAAGCAGCCCCATCCCACCATTATCCCTTTGTTCTCACCTGTCCCCAGTCAGGGGATCCTCTGCTCCAGTGCCTTCAGGCACCTGAAGCAACTGCCAGTTCTCCTTGGGAAATAAAGATCAGATTTACCTTTCTTTCAGATCTCTGGTAATGCCCTGCAGTCCAGCCTGGTGGAGATACTTGGCTGGGCTTTGTCTAAATGCTCTTCTTGAGCCGGGCGTGGTGGCGCACGCTTGTCATCCCAGCATTCGGGAGGCTGAGACCTGGACGATCGCGGTTCGCGGACAGTCTCAGCTACTTAGTGAGGCCCTCTGCAACTCAGTGAGACCCGGTTTCAAAATAAAGAATAAAAAATAGGGCAGGGGGTGTAGCTCGGAGGTCGAATGCCCCTGGGTTCCATCCCCAGACCTGCAAAATAAATAAACAAATAAATAAAAGCTCCTCTTTAATGGAAACAAATCTACCTCTCAATCCAGCAATATCACATCTGGATATCTGCCCAAAAGAAAGGAAACCAAACTACCAAAGTAATGCATGTGTATCTATGTTCATAGCTGCCCAATTCACCATAGCCAAACTATGGAACCAGCCAAGATGTCCATCAACAGATGAATGGATTACAAAACTACGGGATAGGTACACAATGGAATTTTACTCAGCCATAAAAGAAATACAATTGCGGCATTCACAGGGAAATGGATGGATCTTGAGGACATGATGCTGAGCGAGATTAGTCAGTCGCAAAAAGCAAGGAATCGGATGCTTTCCCTAATATGTGAAAGCTAGGGTGAAAGGGGTCACAGGAGGAACTCCAGGTGAAAAAGGAGACACTATAGAGGAGCAAATAAGGCAACCTACCTGTGGGGATGGGAGGGAGGAGAGGGAAACTCTCTAAAGCGTATGATGTATTTATCACTAAACCAAGCATGGGAGGGAGGGATGGGGCGGGAGAGAGGTGAGGACTGGGTGGAGGCTGTCTGGGTGATGTGTGCATTTATTTTTTTTTATTTTTATTTTTATTTATTTTTTTTTTTTTGCGGGTCTGGGGATGGAACCCAGGGGCATTCGACCTCCGAGCTACACCCCCTGCCCTAGTTTTTATTCTTTTATTTTGAAACTGGGTCTCACTGAGTTGCAGAGGCTGTCCGCGAACCGCGATCCTCCAAGGTTTCAGCCTCCCAAATGCTGGGATTACAAGCGTGCGCCACCACGCCCGGCTGATGTGTGCATTTATATCTACACAAGTTTTTTACCCCATTATGATGTCTAAATACAATGCACTAATAAAAAATATAGAAAAAATAGAAAAAATAAAAGCTCTTCTTTGAGGTCCTGTCCACCATGGGATTCCTGGAAACCATTCGACCTCTGGGCTACACTCCCAGACCTATTTTACACATTTTTTATTTGGAAACAGGGTCTCTTAAGCCAGCGCAGCTAGCTTCGAACATGTGCGATCCTCCTGTTTCAGCCTCCCAAAGGTGGGGATTACAAGCGTGTGCCACCACGCCCAACTGTAAGAGGCTTTTTAAAAGACCCGATCAGGCCAGGTATGGTGTACATGCTTGTAATCCCATCACTTAGGAGGCTGAGACAGGAGGATTGCAGTTCATGGACAGCCTTAGCTACTTAGGCCCTTTGCAACTCAGTGAGACCATGTTTCAAAATAAAGAATAAAAAACAGGGCAGGGTGTGTAGCTCAGAGGTCGAATGCCCCTGGGTTCCATCCTCAGTACTGCAAAATAGATAATAATAAACTCATATACTATTTCCTAAAGAAAACTTTAAATTTCTCACCTTGTCATTTAAATGTCAAAATTAGCAATACATACTCCAGAGATTTACTCTTAAAAGCCACTCATACACAAAGTAAGTTTTACATCATTTCATTCACCTTCTTTGTTTCCTGGAGTACTTTGTTTCCTGGAGTTTTTTGCATTGAATTCTTCAGAGGATTCTATCACATGAGGGATTTTCTTTTTTTTTTTTTTTGGTGGCACTGGGGGTGGAACCCAGAGGCTTTCTACCTCCAGGCTATACTCCCAGACCTATTTTATATTTAATTAGAAACAGGGTCTCACTAAGTTTCTGAGAGCCTAAGTAGCTGAGGCTGGCTTCGAACCCGTGCGATCCTCCTGTCTCAGGCTCCCAAGCGCAGGGATTACAAGCGTGCGCCACCACGCCCGGCATCTGTAAGGTTTTAATCCAGTGTGCATCTGTCCGTGTGGACCATATGAAGATTTTTGCACGTTATCTTTTATTCAAGGTTTCTCCTCGTACTGTGTCCTTTCACATCTGTGAATTGATCCAAGATCGCCAGGGGCATTCCCCCACACTTCACACTGATAGAAGCACTTTCCATTCTGCGTTCTTCTGTCGTCTTAAAGTTTTCCACAGGGTATATTTAGGGTTACTCTCTTGTGTGAGTCTTTTCATGTCTCTGTAAAATACTAGATAGACGAAAGGCTTTCCCACATTGTTTACATACAAAGGGTTTCTCTCCAGTGTGGATCCTTTCATGTTTTTTGAACGTATAAGGATCATAGTAGGCTTTCCCACACTGTGTGCACGCATAGGGCTTCTCACCAGAGTGAGTTCGCTCATGAATCTGAAGGTAACTGAAAGTCTTAAAGGCTTTCCCACACTGGTTACATATATAGGATTTCTCTCCAGTGTGACTCCTTTCATGTCTTCTGAGAGAATGAGGAGCACTGTAGGCTTTCCCACAGTGTTTGCAGATGTAAGGTTTCAATCCTGTGTGAATTCTTTCATGTATCTGAAAGTAACTGGACGAAGAAAAAGCATTCCCACAATGCTTACATACATAAGGTTTCTCTCCAGTGTGAGTTCTTTTATGTATCTGGAGACAACCAGAAGACCTAAAGGCTTTCCCACACTGCTTACATACATAGGGTCTCTCTCCAGTGTGACTCCTTTCATGTATTCTGAGACTGGTAAGAATAACGTAGGCTTTCCCACACTGCTTACATACATAGGGCTTCTCTCCAGTGTGAATTCGCTCATGTACCTGCAGGTAACTGGAAGAACTCAAGGCTTTCCCACACTGCTTACATACGTAGGGCTTCTCTCCAGTGTGAACTCTCCCATGTTTTAGAAGAGAACTGGAACAACTAAAGGTTTTCCCACATTGCTTACATTCATAGGATTTCTCTCCAGCGTGAGTTCTGTTGTGTCTTAGAAAGGAATAATAAATTCGAAAGGCTTCCCCACATTGCTTACATACATAGAGCTTTGAACCAGTGTGAATCCGCTCGTGTTTCTGAAGGTTACCTAAGGAGCAAAAGGCTTTCCCACACTGCTTACACACATAGGGTTTCTCACCAGTGTGAACTCGCTCGTGTGTCTCAAGGTTATAGTAAGAGCGAAAGGCTTTCCCACACTGCTTACACACAAAGGGTTTCTCTCCAGTGTGAGTCCTTTCATGTTTTCGAATGGCACTGGAACAAGTAAAGCCTTTCCCACATTGCTTGCATACATAGGGTTTCTCTCCAGTGTGTGTTCTGCTATGTACTAAAAAGGAATGGTAGATTGTAAAGGCTTTCCCACACTGCTTACACACATAGAGCTTCTTACCGGTGTGAATTCGCTCATGTACATGAAGGTAACTGGAAGTACTAAAGGCTTTCCCACACTGCTTACACACGTAGGGCTTCTTAACAGTGTGAATTCGTTGATGGATTTGAATGTACCGGGAACTACTGAAGGTTTTGCCACATTGCTTACATTCATGGTGTTTCTCTTCAGTGTGATTCCCTTCATATGTGAGAAAACATTCGGAAGAACTGAAGGCTTCCCCTTGATCCTTGTATTTATCAGGTTTCTCTCCGTATTTCAAATGCGCCCATGGTTTCTCTCGAGATTGAACACTGTGGGGCTCATTTAAGGATAAATGACCAATGACACCTTCTCCACACATCTGCCTTTCACCTGGTTTGACTCCAGGATGAGTTTTCCTCTTGAGAACAGGATCTGGAGACCAGCTAAAGATTATCCCACATTCACTACCAAGTGTATGTTCAAAGAATCTATCTATCACTTGACTTCTGTTAAAAAAAAAAAAAAAAAAAAGAAGAGGAGGAGGAAGCACATTACTATAATGTGTTTATTAATGGTTTCACATGAGACATAGAGATTTACCACATGTAAGAATTTAAAAACATGAATAGCGAAATGCTCTTCAGGATAGATGTAGGACAGTTATTATTAAGGTAGTACTATTCTTATCAGTCCCTTGTTTCTCTTTTTCTTTTAATCATTCATTTGTCCTTTTTTATTTTATTTTCTGGTACTGGGGACAGAACTTAGTGCCTTGTACAGGCTACAAAAGCAGTCTACTCCCTGGCATGGTGACCCATTCTTGTAATCCCAGTACTAGGAACACTGAGACGGAAGGATTAAGGCTAAGGCCAGTCTCAGCGACAGCAACTTAGTAAAAGCATGTCTCTAAAATAAGGAGGAAAAAAAGAAAGGAGGAGAAGGAGAAAAGAAGAGTGCTGGGGTGATAGCCCAGAGGTAAAAGGCACCATCTCCCCCTGTCCACCCCAAGAAAGCATTCTACTACTGAGCTACATTCATAGCTTTTACTTTTTTATTTTTGGTACAGGGTATTTTTTTGGTACAGGCAGAACCCAGGGACATTCTACCTCCCAGAACTTATTTTTTATTTTGACCCAATCTCACTAATTTGCTGAGTGTTTCAAACTTGCAGTCTACCTGTCTTAGGTCCCCAATACTTGTATTACAGGGATATGCCACCATAACCAGACTTGCTATACATTTTTTTTTTTTTTGGTGGTACTGGGGTTCCTGGAAGCCCTTCTACCTCCGGGCTACACTCCCAGACCTATTTTATATTTTCGAAACAGGGTCTCTTACGCCAGCGTGGCTGGCTTCGAACCTGCGTGATCCTCCTGTCTCCGCCTCCCAAGCGCGGGGATTACAAGCGTGTGCCACCACGCCTGGCCTTGCTATGCATTTTACTTTGTTCTTTATTGAAAACAGGGTTTCACTGAGTTGCAAGAGGCCTAAGTAGCTGAGGCTATTCACAAACAGCGATCCTCCTGTCTCAGCCTCCCAAATGCTGGGGTCACGAGTGTGCATCACCACACCTGGCTCATGTCCAGACTTTTACATTCAGATTAAAGCCAGGCATGGTGGCACATGCTTGTAATCCAGCTGAGACAGGAGGAATGCGCAGGTTTCAAGCCAGCCTCGGCTACTTACTGAGGCTCTCAACAACTAGCGCAAGGGTAGAAAGCCCCTGAGTTCCATCTCCAGTACCACAATAAATAAATTAATTAATTAAATAATTAATTCAGATTAAACCCAGGGTCATTCTATCTCTAAGCTACACCCCTGTCTCAGCCATTTTCTTTTGACACAGGGTCTCTCTAGGCCTTTTTAGTTGCTGAGACTAGTATCAAACCTGTGATCCTCCTATCATAGTTTTCCAAGTGCTGGGGTTACAGCGCCATCTTCCTGGTCTTTTTTTTTTTTTTTTTTGGTGGTACTGGGGTTCCTGGAAGCCCTTCTTCCTCCGGGATACACTCCCAGACCTATTTTATATTTTTGAAACAGGGTCTCTTACGCCAGCACGGCTGGCTTTGAACCTGCGCGATCCTCCTGTCTCCGCCTCCCAAGCGCGGGGATTACAAGCGTGTGCCACCACGCCCGGCTTCCTGGTCTTTTTAATTTTGGACAAGGTCATTTAGGTTTACAGGGTGGCTGAAAACTGATATTCCTCATGCATAAAATTTCCACTAGTTGGAATTATAGGCAACGGACACCATATGCATCTCATATCAGATTTCATAATATTAATTTCCACTTCATTATTTTATTACACTGAATACTTGTATCATTTAAAATACACCTGTATTCCATATGCAAAATGTTAGAGAGCAAATCAATTTTGAATTGTGAAATATTTTCATAATAAAATATCTCAAAGAGGTGTCCCAGTCTAAAGACAAAATCTAGGTATCATCTATATTTTAATGCCCACACTGTGACATATATAGTAATAATATACATGGGACAGCATGTATGTATATTGAATCATCAGAAAAATTGAACTTATTGTGTTATATTGGTGCTCCAAATGTTTGTGTTAAAATACTTCTGATTTTAAGCCGGGTATAGTGGTACATACTTGTAATCCTAGCGCTTGGTAGGCTGAGACAGGAGGATTCCACAGGTTCAAAGCCAGAATCGGCTACTTAGTGAGGCTCTCAGCAACTTAGAGAGACCCTGTTACCAAATAAAATATAAAATAGGTCTGGGAGTATAGCCCAGAGGTAGAAAACCCCCTAGGTTCCACCCCCCAGTACCCTCCACACACACACACAAAATTCTGATTTTAGATTTTTCATCATAGATATTCAATCTATATGCATTTTTAGAAAATAGATGCTTTCTCTCACGTGTATGTGTGGTTCTAGGTATTGAACCCAGGGACAGTCTACCTCCAAGTTACCCAGAGCCCTATTTATTTTTTGTTTTAAAACAGGGTCTTGAGCCAGGTATGGTGGCACACGCTTGTAATCCTAGTATTTGGGAGGCTGAGACCAGAGGATCGCAGTTCGCAGACAGCCTCAGCTACTTAATGAGGCCCTCTGCAACTCAGTGAGACCCGGTTTCAAAATAAAGAATAAAAAATAGGACAAGGGGTATAGCTCGGAAGTCGAATGCCCCTGGGTTCCATCCCCAGACCCATAAAAAATAAAAAAATAAAATGAAATAAAATAAAACAGGGTCTTGCTGGGTGTGGTGACACACAATTGTAATTCCAGTATTTGGAAGGCAGAAGGATCATAAGTTTGAGGCTAGTCTCAGCTACTTAATAAGATTTTCTGCAACTTAATGAGACCCTGCTTCAAAATATAGAATAAAAAAAAAAGGAAAGGGCTCAACTATATCTTAGAGGCAGAATACTCTTGGGTTCAATCTCCAGTAGCAAAAGAAAAAGAAAAAAAAAGAAAGAAAACAGTGTATCACTAAATTGCTGAGGCTGGGCTTGAACCTGTGGCCCAGCTTGGTCTCTAAGTACTCGAATCACAAATGTGCAACACCATACCTGGCTCACTGCTTTCTTCTGGGAGTAAAAATTACCTTAGATTTCTCCTGGAATTTTGGCAGTCGTCTTTAATGTTCTGCTCTTCCTGGTATTGGCCTAAAATGTAGACCCAAAGGATCATTATAAATTATTATATTACACAAAAATTATTAAATTCTAGGCTGAATGCAAGATACAAATAATGTGATGATGCCTGGTCTATTTCCCAAAATGTTTCCTTTCAATGTTTCAAATCATGCCACAGCACTGATGAACAAGAACCATGTGCGCTCTGACTGACTAATGGAGGGAATGACACCACCCTTACCTACGCAGGCCAGGTTCCTCAAGGTTTCCTGCATCACGTGTCGGTAGAGCTCCTTTTGGGAGGGATCCAGCAAAGCCCACTCCTCCAGGGTGAAGGTCACAGCCACATCCTCAAAAGCCACCAACGCCTAAAACATGGCACATATTTCTAGGATGAAGGGTGGGACTGAGATCACTGCAGATCTATACTAACTTCAAAGGAAGTTCCCATGATGCTCTGTTCCCTAAATGTTCCCTCCACGCCTTGCTCATCACACTCTTACTCTCCATCCATTCCCACATCATGTCCTGCAGCAATTCTGATGGGAGGCTGAAGGTATACGGTCCTAGGAGGACCCCGACACCCACAGTATTTCTGGGTCATCTCAACTTTTCTGTGGGTACCGTAGCATCTCTCAAATAAAGTCCTAGCTGTGTGTGGTGACACACGCCCGTAATCTCAATACTTGTGAGCCGAGACAGGAGGAGCGCAGGTTTCAGGCCAGCCGCAACAGCTTAGAAAGACCCTGTTTCAAAATTTTAAAAGGAGCCGGGCATGGTGGTGCACACTTGTAATCTCAGCATTAGGGAGGCTGAAACAGAAAGATCCAGGTTCGCAGACAGCCTCGGCTACTAAGTGAGGCCCTTTGCAACTAGAAATATAGAATAAAAAGTAGGGCTCGGGGTATAGCTCAGAGGTAGAATGCCCCCAAGTTCTATCCCCAGTACCATAATAAATACATACATACAATATTTTAAATGGGAGGGGTGGCTGGGGATATAGCACAGAGGTAGAATATTCTTGGCTTCATTTTCTAGTACATACTGACTTTTTTTTTTTTTTTGGTGGTACTGGGGTTCCTGGAAGCCCTTCTACCTCCGGCTACACTCCCAGACCTATTTTTATACTTTTTTATGTGGAAACAGGGTCTCTTAAGCCAGCCGCGGCTGGCTTCGAACCTGCGCGATCCTCCTGTCTCCACCTCCCAAGCGCGGGGATTATAAGCCTGCACCAGGCCCGGCTACATACTGACTTCTATGTGCTTGTCTCCATTGTAAGGTGGCCATATGACTCGTAATTTACATACTAGGCAATAACAAACAGCAGTAAACATCACAAAACAAGAGAGCCCAGACACCCAGCGTGCAGAGGTCAGAGGTCAGAGTGCACGATGGCCATTAGGCAGGAGAGTAGGCTGGCCAGCCAGAGAAGAAAAGGCAGACGCGGGAGGTGGCCGACGCCTGGTCGCTCTGCTTCTGGTGCAGGCCGCTCACTTGCAGAGCTGTGGTTCTGTTGTTGCACTGATGACAAAATGGCACAACTCAGAGGCGAGCAGCTCTGACGGTGCACGCCTGTAATCCCTGTACGTGGGAGGCTGAGACAGCAGGATCACCGGTTCAAGCCAGCCTCGGCGACTCAGTGAGAGGCCCATCAACTTAGTGTTACCCTGTTTGCAAATAAAAAATTAAAACTTGGGCTGGGTGTATAGAATGTTCCTAGGTTCAATCCACAGGACCATAAATAAATAAATACCAGTTGTGGTAGCACATGCCTATGATCCCAGCATGTGGGAGGTTAAAACCAGAGGACCTCAGGTTTGAGGCCACCCTCAGCATGTGGGAAGACTCAGATATGTCATGAGAGCTTATTTCTTTTTTCTTTTTCTTTTTTTTCTTTTTTTGTGGTACTGGGAGTAGAACCCAAGGGCTTTTCTTTCTTTTTTTTCTTTTCTTTTCTTTTTTTTTTGTGGTGATACTGGGGGTGGAATCTAGAGGCTTTCTACCTCCGGGCTATGCTCCTAGACCTATTTTATATTTTATTTGGAAACAGGGTCTCACTAAGTTGCTGAGAGTCTAAGTAGCTGAGGCTGGCTTTGAACCTGTGCGATCCTCCTGTCTCAGGCTCTCAAGCCTGATACGCGTGCATCACCATGCTGGGCTGCGAGAGCTTATTTTAAAAACAAAAATATAGCCGGGCGTGGTGGTGCACGCTTGTTATCCCCGCGCTTGGGAGGCAGAGACAGGAGGATCGCGCAGGTTCGAAGCCAGCCCGCACGCTGGCTTAGGAGACCCTGTTTCCAAATTTAAAAAATATAAAAATAGGTCTGGGAGTGTAGCCCGGAGGTAGAAGAGCTTCCAGGAACCCCAGTACCACCAAAAAATAAAATAAAATAAAATAAAATAAAATAAAATAAATATATCTCCCGGGCAGCGGGTCCTAGAGACCGGGCATGGTGGTGTGGACCCCACCACAGCGGCACCTAGGCTTCCTCTTCACTGTGTCCACTGGCTGTTTGCTTCCCAGACGGAGAGGGAGCTCAAAGTGACCCGGATTCTCAAAGAAAGTTT
Organism: Muscardinus avellanarius; assembly: GCF_963383645.1. Classification (NCBI taxonomy): domain Eukaryota; kingdom Metazoa; phylum Chordata; class Mammalia; order Rodentia; family Gliridae; genus Muscardinus; species Muscardinus avellanarius. The sequence goes on along the minus strand of NC_137804.1, from coordinate 52,991,826 downwards.
TCCTCGAGCTGCAGTTATCAAGGTCACTGATATTTCAGGAGGCTGCGGGGCAATGTATAAAATTAAAATAAAAAACCGGGCGCGGTGGTACACGCTTGTAATCCCCGCCCTTGGGAGGCTGAGACAGGAGGATCACACAGGTTCGAAGCCAGCCTCAGCTACTTAGTGAGGCTCTCAGCAACTTAGTGAGACCCTGTTTCCAAAAATATATATATATAAAAGGTCTGGGAGTATAGCCCGGCGGTAGAAAGCCTCTGGGTTCTACCCCCAGTACCACCAAAAAATAAAATAAAATAAAATAAAATCAGAAGAATTTAAGGAGAAGAGAACTGCCCAGCAGCAACAGATGGTTAATCAGGTACTGAAAGAAGAAATCAAAGAGATTCTCAGATTGTGGATCTTTACCTCGGTCCCCAAGCACTGACCGCCTCCTGGCTGCACAGATGCTGCTGCTGAAAAGCCTTGGATGGATGCCTACTCTGACAGCACTCTTCCCAAGACTCTTGCCAAGAAATTTATCTATTTTTGGTCTCAGACATTTCTATATGTATGTTAATTATAGAAGAAATGTTATCTAGTTAGATGTTAATTAAAGGCCACCGATAACTGATGAAAAAATAAATAAATAAAAATTAAAAACAAAAACAGCCAGGCGTGGTGGCGCACGCTTGTAATCCCAGCATTCGGGAGGCTAAAACCTGGAGGATCGCGGTTCGCGGACAGCCTCAGCTACTTAGTGAGGCCCTTTGCAACTCAGTGAGACCTGGTTTCAAAATAAAAAATAAAACATAGGGCAGGGGGTGTAGCTCGGAGGTCAAATGCCCCTGGGTTCCATCCCCAGACCCGAAAAAAAAAAAAAAATTAAAGAATAAAAAGTAGGGCAGGGGGTATAGGTCGGTCAAATGCCCCTGGGCTTCATCCCCAGACCTGCTAAACAAACAAACAAACAAACAAACAAACAAATAAATACAAAAATATAGAGCCAGGCATGGTGGTACACGCTTGCAATCCCAGTACTTGGGAAGTTGAGCCAGGAGGATCGCGGTTCACAGCCAACTTCAGCTACTTAGTGAGGCCCTCTGCAACTCAGTGAGACCTTGTTTCAAAATAAAGAATAAAAAATAGGGAGAGTCTCACTAAGTTGTGGTGGGCCTCACTAAGTAGCTAAGGTTGGCGGTGAACCCGGATCCCCCTGTCTCAGCCTCCCAAGTACTGGGATTACAAGCATGCACCTCCACTCCCAGCTTGCTTTATTTATTTATTTGTTTGTTTGTTTATTTATTTAATTTTTGGTGGTACTGGGGGTGGAACCCAGGGGCTTTCTACCTCCAAGCTATACTCCCAGACCTATTTTTTACTTTATTTGGAGACAGGGTCTCACTAAGTTGCTGAGAGCCTCACTAAGTAGCTGAGGCTGGCTTCGAACCTGCGCGATCCTCCGGTCTCAGCCTCCCAAGCATGGGGATTACAAGCGTGCGCCACCACGCCCGGCCTGGCTTTATTTTTTTTTTTATGGGAGTTTTACCTCTGAGCTACACCTCCAGCCCTTTTCACTTATTTTCAAATGAAGCGTTGATCAAACATCAATAGTCTAAGTTGTGGAGGATGGCCTCCCACTTACATGCTTGTACTCATGTCTCTGCCTCCCAAGTATGGGATGACAAAAGTGCACCACCACACCAGCTAAATTTACTGCTAAGCAAATAATTAATTTCAAGGATTCTTTTTGCCTATTCAAAACACATCATTCAAGCCGGGCGTGATGGCGCATGCTTGTAATCCCAGCATTTGGGAGGCTGAGACCGGAGGATCACGGTTCGCGGACAGCCTCAGCTACTTAGTGAGGCCCTCTGCAACTCAGTGAGACCCTGTTTCAAAATAAAGAATAAAAAATAGGGCAGGGGGTGTAGCTTGGAGGTTGAATGCCCCTGGGTTCCATCCCCAGACCCGCCAAAAAAAAAAAAAAAAAAAAAAAAAAAAAACACATTCTAGCCGGGCTTGGTGGTGCACACTTGTAATCACAGCACTTGGGAGGCTGAGACAGGAGGATCTCACCGGTTAAAAGCCAGCCACAGCTACTGAGTGAGGCTCCCAGCAACTTAGTGAGACCCTGTTTCCAAATAAGGTAGGTCTGCGAGTGTAGCCTAGAGGTAGAAAAGCCCCTGGGTTCCACCCCCAGTACAAAAAAAAAAAAGCCACATCTTTCTATCCACTAGGGTTGAAGCAAGAAAATCACCATCTAACATGGAAATCTTGACCAAAATTTTTAGCTGGAGAAGTAAAATGCCATTTTATAGAAAGAATATTCTACAAAGAAAGCTACTTGGAAGCAGCTTGGGGAAGCCCAGCCTCACCCACACCTCACAAAACAAGCAAGAGAAGGCCACACAGGTTCCTGAGCTTAGATGGAAACCACGCCTCATGCCCAGGGAGGGAGGGAACCTGAGCAGCCAGGAACTGAATTCTGGGACCTCTAAAAACCATACATTCTCCAAACATTCATCCAGAGTCATGTGTAAGTTTTGACCTGTGTTACCTTTCTGAGTCTCAGTCTGTGAGATTTGCTGGACACCAACCAATTCTCCAACATCAACTGGGTGTCCCACAATTCATGCTAACTCCACCCAGAGTTAACAAAGTTCAGGGCTCAGAAAGACCACACTATCTCCACTGCAGATTTCAGCGCAAAGTTTGTGTTTGTTCTGACTGGTCACCAGACCCCATTCTCAAGTTATAGAAGGGCAGCACCCAAGTCACTTGGTGAGCATAAGTTCAGATATCATTTACAGGTTATGATAAATAACCGAAGATAAATTCAATTCATGGAATTTCCAGGGGTTTTATGAATCTCTCTGCCAGAGTCAAGAACACATTCTATTAATTATAACACTCACCCAAATTAACACTCAAATTCTCGGTAAGTAGCAGTTTTTTGTTTTGTTTTGTTGGTGGTACTGGGGTTTCTGGAAGCCCTTCTAACTCCGGACCCAGACCTGTTTTATATTTTTATTTGCAAACAGGGTCTCTTAAGCCAGCACGGCCAGCTTTGAACCTGCGCGATCCTCCTGTCTCTGCCTCCCAAGCGCGGGGATTACAAGCATGTGCCACCACGCCCGGCTTATTCTTTATTTTGAAACCGGGTCTCACTGAGTTAGCCTCACTCAGTAGCTGAGGCCGTCCACAAACCGCGATCCTCTGGTCTCAGCCTCCTGAATGCTGGGATTACAAGCGTGCGCCACCACGCCCGGCTTAGAGAACAGTTATTAAAGATCCCCACCTCCAATGCTTTGTGGTCTGGAAAAATATCCTACTTTATACAAAAACATTCCCTATTACACTTACAGGATGTCCCATTTTTATCTTATGACAAGGCCAGACACACACATTCTAAATTTCCAATTTTAGCCGGGCGTGGTGGCGCACACTTGTAATCCCAGTATTTGGGAGGCTGAGACAGGAGGATCGCACAGATTCGAAGCCAGCCTCAGCTACTTAGGCTTTCAGCAACTTAGTGAGACCGTTTCCAAATAAAATATAAAAATAGGTCTGGGAGTATAGCCCGGAGGTATAAAGCCTCTGGGTCCCACCCCCAGTACCACCAAAAAAAAAAGAAGGAAAAAAAGAAAAAACCTAAATTTCCAATTTTGTCTTAAAAAACAATTAACTGGCTGGGATGCTGAGACAGGAGGATCGCACAGGTTCGAAGCCAGCCTCAGCTACTTAGTGAGGCTCTAAGCAACTTAGTGAGACCCTGTTTCCAAATAAAATATAAAATAGTTCTGGGAGTATAGCCCGGAAGTAGAAAGCCCCTGGGTTCCACCACCCAGTACCAAAAAAAAAAAATAATAATAATAATAATAATAATAATAATAGGGCTAAGGGTACAGCTTGGGGGTAGAATGCCCTTGAATTCCATCCCCAGTGCCACACACACACACACACACACACACACACACACACACAAAAGGACTTGTTAAGCAAGTTTTCTTTAAGTTTCCCTCCTTCCTCCTGATCTCTGATCTACTCGCAGCACACAACCCTCTTTTAGTGTTATCCTAACAGGCTAACACGAGGCAAAACTTTCTCAAGTCTAAGGTCCGAAGTCACCACCCGCATCCTCCTCCCATCTTCTCTCTCCTCCTGCTGGCTCACACCTAGAAAAAAAAAGTCCTCTGTGCCCACACCCTGAGAAGTCTGCAGACCTCACGTTTGGGGCTTTCCCCTCCTGCAACGCTTTCAGATAAAGTCATGCTCCTTTTTTCTTTCAATCATCCTCTCTTTCATGTCAGAGAGGCCAACCTGTCTCCCTCCACTCCCTCCCCAGCCCTTCCCCTAAGTCTGGCGAAGTGCGTTATTTCAGGATATTTAGGGATTTACTGGCAGCCCGGGGAGCGCGGGGCTGAGGACAGGCCGTGGACTGAGGCCCTGCTTGCAGACAACTGGAGAACTCGGGAGTCGTGTCCGGCCGGCGATGCAGGAGGGTCATGGACCGCCCTGGCCCCTCCTGCAAGCCGGGGTCTCCCCGAAGCCCTCGCCGCCGCCCCACGTTCAGGGACCCGCGGGCTGAGCTGCCAGGGGGCGCCGGCCACGTGGCCACCGGGGATGCAGGGGCTCCCGGGCTGGCGGCCGCCATCTCACCAGGCCCTCCCTCCGCGTCCCCGGCCCCCAGATCTCACCATTTCCTGCTCCTGGGTCGCCCGGAGTCCTGCCCAGGGCTTGGGCGTCAGTGTCGGGCACAACCCGAAGGAATCCGCGCACTCGGGACCTCCCACCGCAGCCGAGACCGGCTCTGACTATGGCGGAGCCGGACCGGAAGAGGAGGCGAGATGCGCTGCCGCCCCGCCCCCTGCCGCCTCCGCAGCTCATTGGACAGCTCGCGCCGGACCTGGAGCCTCTGATTGGATAGTGAGATTCAGGTGCCGTACCTGGGAACTAAGGCGCTAAGGCTCGATACCCTGGCCGTAGAACAAAAGATAGACGGAAGGCCCGATCCTCCCCTGGCCTCCCATCTTCTTCCCAGGCCCAAACTGGCCCAGAAGGTGGGATCTTTATCTAAGCAATAGTAGCTCTGGGCTTTCCAGATTGGGCACCTTCTTCTTCCAACTGGAAATGGGGCCTGGAACGTGCTAGTGTCCCATAGACAACCCCTGAATGCAGACTACTGGCAGGGGTCACCACTGAAAAGCAGCCCTGTGGAAATGAAGCTTGTCTCGGCACCAGCAAAGGATTCTGGCACAAAAAAAATGTAACTCTGAGCGCTCACCATGCCCCGCAGTCCCCTTGTAACAGTATGGAAACTCTCCTCTGCATCACCTAAAATTTCAGAAAATTCTCACGTGGAGTCAGCTTAAAGACCTGACCTAAAGAAAATGGCAAAATCATAAACCTTCCCCCCACCCCCAGGAGACTGTCTAAAAGAGTCTTCCTCTAAAATTGATCTTCACAGATTTTCTTCATAAATTCAAATTACAGCAGGACCGCAGATGAGACCCGGAAGTTCCACACATGCCCCTACCTAACATCCTTCCCCATAAACCTCATCCATGCTGATGTGCTTGGGTTCTATCTCTTGTCATAAACAGGCAATAATAGTAAGTAACGTGTTTTCCCGAGCCCTGTGAGTAATTTTAACAAATTATCGAACATGACAGTGTACCAGTATTGGGAAGAGGTTTCAAAATGTATTAATGTATCAGTATTGGGAAAGGGTTCCAATTTTATTTTATTTTATTTATTCATTTTTTAATTTATTTTATTTATTTATTTATTTATTTAATTTATTTATTTTATTTTTTTTTTTTTTGCGGGTCTGGGGATGGAACCCAGAGGCATTTGACCTCCGAGCTACAACCCCTGCCCGATTTTTTCTTTATTTTGAAACAGGGTCTCACTGCGTTGCGGAGGGCCTCACTAAGTAGCTGAGGCTGTCCGCGAACCTCTGGTCTCAGCCTCCCAAATGCTGGGATGACAAGCGTTCGCTTTTATACTAAAGAAAGCCAGGGCTAGCTAGCAGAGACTTGTAATTTCCATTTGTAAAAGAGGAAGGCTGGAGCCAGAGAGGGGAGGAAATCCCAGATCCTGGAGAAACAAGTTCACACATCTTGGGGGGTGAAACAAAAGGTATAGGCCTGTTTTTGGAGACAGGATGGCTCTCCCTCCCGCCCCAAATCCGGCTGGAGACAGCAGAACCAGGTCTGGAGATAAGGAGATAGCATTATCTCCAGATCGAAGGACCTGCCTGCGGACTTGGTGGGGATAAAACACTTAGTAAACTGGAGTTCTATGGCATTTTCATTCGAATTGCCCCCCTGTGTCCCGCTCAGGCACAGGGCTGTAACTATCTCTATATTTCTATCTTTTTAATAAACTTCTTTAAATCTTCAGCAGCTGTCCAAGCGATGAATATTTATTCTTAGCTTAGGACAAGAATCTACAGTTTTTCTATTTGTCTGTGTGGTGGTGGTGGTGGTGGGGAATTACTTCTCCCCACACACACACACCACGCACATTTCACCCTCAACAACAGGAGGGGAAGACTAGAGGGCAAGATTGTGGCATGTTGACATCATACCCAAGTTGGGGAGAAACGAAGGTGCCTTGGGGCCTCAATTCCTGTGTCTGATATCTAATATGAGGGTCATCTTGAGAAGCAAGCCTCCAGCTCCAGGAGTATCAGAAGTCAATGGACATGTTCGACACCTGCCTGGTATCTGGAGAGGTAGGTGTGGAAAGAGCCCACACATTTGGTGTCAGGAGTGTGTTTGGTAAGTCCATTGCCGTGGCACATGCCAGTAATCCCAGTACTTGGGAGGCTGAGATAAGAGGATATCAAGTTCGAGGCTTACTTCAGCAACTTAGCAAGACCTTGTTTCAAAATGAAAAATAAAGCCGGGCGTGGTGGTGCACGCTTGTAATCCCAACGCTTGGGAGGCAGAGACAGGAGGATCGCGCAGGTTCAAAGCCAGCCGCGCGCGCTGGCTTAGGAGACCCTGTTTCCAAATAAAAATGTAAAAATAGGTATGGGAGTGTAGCCCGGAGGTAGGAGGGCTTCCAGGAACCCCAGTACCACCAAAAAATAAAAAATAAAAATAAATAAATAAAATAAAATAAAATAATATAAAATAGGTTTGGGAGTGTAGCCCGGAGGTAGAAGGGCTTCCAGGAACCCCAGTACCACCAAAAAGAAAAAAGAAAAAAGAAAAAAGGTTGGGAGTGTAGCTCAGAAGTAGAATCCCCCTGGGTTCATTTGTTAATACCAAAAAAGAAAAAAAGAAAAAGTTTGGTGGGTAAATACAGGTCACTAGCTCTCTTCCTCTCTGCAATTTTTAACACCCTCCAATCCACCTCTGAAGTCAGTCCCAAATGTGACTACTTGCACCGTTCCAGGAATCCGCACTCATCAATGCTCTGGCCGCGTGCCGGGCAAGGTGTAGTTGGGGCCTTGCCCAGTGGTCTTCCTTGCCACACTTGAAGCAGCTTCCAGGTGGTTCATCTGGTCGTCGTGACCCCACCGCGTATAGGCACCCTGGAGTCCTGCGCTGCTATTGTTGGCCACAGGGCGGCAACCAAGGCTCAAATTTGCAGATTTACCTTCTGTTGGAGATGGGCCTCTGGTTCAGATTCTGCCTGCTCCTCTGGGGCATGAAAACCTTAAATGCCATATTCACCAGGTCTCAGATAGGGGTCTGAGGGCCATCCTCACCCTTTTTAATTTTTTCCTGGATGTCTGGGGTTGATTGCGTAGGACAGCAGCTCTGGCTGGAGACCTAGGATAGGGTGAGGGCCTCTGTCCACCAGTTAAGGAAGACTGCAGGGTTTCATCTGGGCCTGAATGATTTCCCACAATTTGTCAAAGTTAGCCGCTTTGTGGGAGATCACCTGCATGCCTGAGAAAGAGAGCAGAATTCTTTAATGAAATTGCTGGGATTAGAGGAGAAAAAGCCAAGTTGTTTTTCTTTCTTTTACTCTTCTTATTTTTGCGGGTCTGGGGATGGAACCCAGGGGCATTCAACCTCCGAGCTACACCCCCTGCCCTATTTTTTATTCTTTATTTTGAAACAGGGTCTCCCTAAGTTGCAAAGGGCCTCACTAAGTAGCTGAGGCTGTCCGTGAACCAAGATTCTCCTGTCTCAGCCTCCCGAATGCTAGGATTACAAGTGTGCGCCACCACGCCCCGCTGCTTAATTGTTTTTCATTCTGATGAGAGGTCTAGCAGAGAAAAAGGAACCTGAACCTGAACCACCCCTTCCGCACCAGTAAGCTCAGAGAAGGGGGCAGAGAAGGGAAGGGTCCTGAGGGCAGGTGTTTGCTGACCACAGAGGGAGCTGGAGGAGAAGGGGGTCTGCAGCGGCAGGCAAAGGAGCAGAGGGTGGCAGCATCAGAGACAGGTTATTGAGAGATGGATAGAGAGGCTAGACTATAGAACAGGAGGGACAGAGAGAGGGATGGGAGTATAAAAAAAAAGGCTTGAGTGTAGGGGACCTCAGACCATTTGTCAGCTTGCTTGCAAAAATTACTAAGGGTCAGTGGATACATCAAAATCAAAAGTCCCAGTTTTGGACCACTGTGACCCATTGTCCAATTGAAAGAAGGCATCCCACCGGGCATGGTGGCACACACTTGTAATCCCTGGGCTTGGAAGGCGGAGACAGGAAGATCGCGCAGGTTCGAAGCCAGCCGCGCTGGCTTAAGACCCTGTTTTCAAATAAAAAAAGTATTTAAAAAAATAGGTCTGGGAGTGTAGCCCGGAGGTAGAAGGGTTTCCAGGAACCCCAGTACCACCAGAAAGAAAGAGAGAAAGAGAGAAAGAGAGAAAGAGAGAAAGAAAGAAAGAAAGAAAGAAAGAAAGAAAGGCGGCATCCCAAGGGATGGGATGTGGATCCGGCTTAGAATTTGTTCCAGTCATTTGGTCAGGCTTATGGACAAAGAACCTGAGGGTGGAGGGGACATCTTCCCAGCCAACAGCCAACCTAGATCCAGAGTCTTGTGGGGGAGAACCTGGTAGAGGGGATGTCTCCCCAGCCAATGAGGTCCAGAGACTTACAGCAGAGACCGTCTCTGACATGGCCAGGGTTTCAGACAGAGAGGCCAGTGAACGGGTGCCAAGGATAGACACAAGTAGGGACTTGCCACTGCCATTGCAGAACCGGGGAAAGCAGAGGTCCAAGGGTCCTGGGTCGCAAACAGGGAGAGGAGGGCACCCCCGGCCATCCTGGATGTCAAGGCAGGGCACTCACTCCTCCCGGGTTTTGGCACCAAATGTAAAGTTGCATCACAGGGAATGAGACAAGCAAGCTAAGTAAAAAGCAAGAGGCCCTTTATTCTGCATTCCCAGGCGAGGTTCACTGGTCCAAAGGGGAGGCCAGTGAAGCGCGCACCTGGGGTCTGCTGGTTGAAGCTTTTTATGGGGCTGTTTCTTGAGGAGTTGGGGGCTTTAAGGGCGGGTAGGTTGTTGGGGTTTTTTTGTTTTGTTTTGTTGCCGTACTAGCAATGGAACCCAGGGGCATTCTACTTCTGAACAACACCCCCAGCTCTATTTTTTATTCTTTATTTTGAAACAGTGTCTCACTGGGTTGCAAAGGGCCTCACTAAGTAACTGAGTCTGGCTTTGAACCTGCGCCATCCTTTTGTCTCAGCATCCCAAATGCTTGGATTACAAGTGTGCAGTACCACGCCCGGCCTAGGTTGTTGTTTCTTTATTTATTCTTTTTGGTGGTACTGGGGATGCAACCCAGGGGCTTTTCTACCTCTGGGCTATACTCCCAAACCTATTTCATACTTTATTTGGTGGCACTGGGGGTGGAACCCAGAGGCTTTCTACCTCCGGGCTATACTCCCAGACCTTTTTTTTTTTTAATATATTTTATTTGGAAACAGGGTCTCGCTAAGTTGCTGAGAGCCTCACTGAGTAGCTGAGGCTGGCTTCGAACCCTTACAATCCTCCTGTCTCAGCCTCCCAAGCACTGGGATTACAAGCATGGGCCACCACACCCGGCGGGGATGTTATTTCTTAAGCAGTGGTCCGCATCTGAGTTCTTGGAACTCGGTGACACCTGTGTCAGGAATTGGGTGAGACGTGTGTTTGCGATTGTACACATCAGCCAGGGCAGTTAGGCCACTGTTGTCCAAATGCAGTTACATGAGTCAGCCAACTGGAACTTTCAGGGGTGAGGGCTGCAAACGTTCCTTCTCCGACCTAACATCCAGACCCGCAAAAAATAAAGTAAAAAAAAAAAAGAAAGAAAGAAATAAAAAGACTAAAAAAAGAGGGCTGGGGGTGTAGCTCAGAGGTACAATGCCCCTGGGTTCCATCCCCAGTACCACAAAAAAAAAAAAAAAAAAAAAAAAAAAGCAGGGGATGTACCAGTATTGGGAATGGCTTAGAAGATTTGAAAAATAATTGTGTCAAAATGACAGACCTGGAGAGAGAAAAGCTTGGCTTTGGTCAGGAAGCAAACAGCTGTTGAAACTTAGCTAAAAGATTGACTTAGCTAAAAGTAATTAGCAAGTCAATAGGATAGGGGAGCTAGGGCTTACTCTTTCTAAAGACAGATCTACATGATAGTCTAGGGAGGAAGGGGGTTGACCTTCGCCCTTCAGGAAAGGAGACACCTTGCCACACCTTGCTGGGGGAGGCACCTTACAGGGACGTTTACTATGTCAGAATTACATAAACAAGATGGAGGTCATGGGTATAAAAAGTCCAGTCCACGTGCTGTATCTTGGGGGTGGTGAATTGGCTCGGACCCCCCCACCCCACCCCGTGCCATTCTGGCATGGGGCTGTAACTATCTTCTGTATTTTTATCTTTTCCTCTTTTTCTGCTTTTTCTGGGTTTTTTTTTGTTTTTGTTTTTGTTTGTTTGTTTGTTTCTGGTTTAGAGTTTTCGGGAAATTATTCCCAAGCGTCTAACAAAGATCCCTGGGGACAGTTTCCCAAACCGTAACAGGGGGGAAGGGTGTATTGAACAAGACTTGGAATTTCTGCTAAGCAAAGAGACCTGCAAAATGACACGTCTTCACAAGAAAAGCCGGATCAAATTCTGCTTAGCCAGCCAGGTGTGGTGGCCAATGCCTATAATCTCAGTATATTTGGGAGGCTGAGACAGAAGGAAAGCAGGCTCGAGGCCATCCGCAGCAATTTAGCAAAACTCTCAGCAACCTAGTGAGTCCCTGTTTCATAAAAGTAAATAAATAAAAAGGACTGGGAGTTGGCCAGATGTGGTGATGCCCGCTTGTAATCCCAGTATTTGGGAGGCTGAGATAGGAAGGTCAGAGGTTTGAGGCCAGTCTCAGCTACTTGTATTTTGCAGGAGAACCACTCCCCTGCCCTATGCTAATGCATTATCTCCTTCCTACCTGACATTTCTGTGTCCCTCCCCTCCACCCTCTGACCTTGGATGGAGCTGGATCCAGCACCTGGTCACCTAGATTCCCAATAACTCCTCCACCCTCTGATCTTGGGCGGAGCCTAACCCAGCACCTGACCCTTTAGAAACACTAACTTCCACGTTTCCGCTTCTGTAAGCCTGCCTGCTTATTCCTTATAAGCCCCCCACCCCGGCCAGTCAGCACGCCCCTCTGCTCTGATTGTAGACTGAGGGCTCCGCCGCTGGCCAGCCAGTAAAGGCTTCAATTGGCACATTTCCCTCGGGCTCCCGAGTCTCTCATTTCTCGCAAACTCTGCATACAACAGTACTACTCAGTGAGGCCCTCTGCAACTCAGTGAGACCCTGTTTCAAAATGAAGAATAAAAAGCGGGGCATGGTTGCGGCACGCTTGTAATCCTAGCATTCCGGAGGCTGAGGAGGCTGAGACCCGCGGTCCTCCTGTCTCAGCCTCCTAAGTGCTGGGATTACAAAAGTGCGCCACCACGCCAGGCTTCTATAATTTAACTTTTTACAGGTGTTTCATGTCTGAAATACGGGGTTGCAGTATGTTAAGTACAAGGCACCTTCAGGTTGGATTTTTTTTTTTTTTTTTTTTTGGTGGTACTGGGGGTGGAACCCAGAGGCTTTCTACCTCTGGGCTATACTCCCAGACTATATAATATATATATATATATATTATATTATATATAATATATATTTATATATACATATAATATATATTATATATAATATATATATTATTTTTTATATATATAATATATATTATTTTTTTTTTATTTGGAAACAGGGTCTCACTAAGTTGCTGAGGCTGGCTTCGAACCCATGCGATCCTCCTGTCTCAGCCTCGCTTTTCAGGTTGGATCTTGTCTAGGCCCTGGTTGGAAACCTGTGGTGAGAAGTATGAGACTAGAATCCACCATCAGGGCTCCATTCACCCACTTATTTAACGCCTCATTTGTCACTCAGGGCCTGGGGGCGTGGCTCCGGTCTCTAGCCAATCGGAGACGTAGGATTGGGATGTTTGTCCAATCAGGAGCACGGGTGGGCGGGACTGGAACGTTCATACATTTTTAGTTCCACTTCCTAGGAGGCGCCATTCAAGGACCACGCTGTGCTTGGTCGCCGCCCCCCCGGGTCTGTCACCTCTGCGGGGGCGCGGGGAGCCCCGGGAGCCGAGAGATGGTGAGTGCGGGAGGCGGGCGGCCCCCCTAGGGTTGAGTCCCTGGAGAACTGGAAGGGGCCGGCCGCGGCGCTGGGATTGGAGCCCGGCCTCACCCGGGGGCGCCCGAGAGGGAGGCGTGGGGTTCGGGCGGGAGGAGCGGTGCAGCCGCCCTCTCCTCCTGCGGTGGGTGCTGGGTGGGCGGGAGGCCCTGGCCCCGCAGCCTGCTCAGCCCCGCGCGGCGGTGCACGCCTGCAATCCCAGCACTTGGGAGGCTGAAGCAGGAAGATCGCAGAGGTAGAATGCCCCTGGATTCAACCCCAAATACGACACGCACAAAAACAACGACAAGCCGGGCGTGGTGGCGCACGCTTGTAATCCCCGCGCTTGGGAGGCTGAGACGGGAGGATCGCGCAGGTTCGAAGCCAGCCTCAGCTACTTAGAGAGGCTCTCAGCAACTTAGCGAGACCCGTTTCCAAACAAATGTAAAGTAGGTCTGGGAATGTAGCCTGGAAGGTAGCCCCTGGGTTGCATCCCCAGTACCACCAAAAACAACAACAGAATCACGGTATTTTGGTATTTTATAATACCAAATATTTTCACGGTATTTTGGTATTTTATAATACCAAAAGTTCCTCCTCCTCTCTCTCCCTCCCTCTCCCTTTCCCTCTCCCTCCCTCCCTGTCCCTCTCCCCAGTACACCCCCAGCCCTATTTTTTTTTTTAAGGTGGTACTGGAGGTGGAACCCAGAAGCTTTCTACCTCCGGGCTGTACTCCCAGACCTTTTTTATGTTTTATTTGGAAACAGGGTCTCGCTAAGTTGCTGAGAGCCTCACTAAGTAGCTGAGGCTGGCTTCGAACCCGTGTGATCCTCCTGTCTCAGCCTCCCAAGCGCGGGGATTACAAGCGTGAGCCACCACGCCCGGCTCCCCAGCCCTATTTTTTATTCTTTATTTTGAAACAGGGTCTCATTGAATTGCAAAGGGCCTCACTAAGTGGCTGAGGCTGGCTGCGAACCACTATCCTGCTGTCTCAGCCTCCCCGAGGCTGGGATTACAAGTGCACACTGCACTGAAGTTTCTCTTTTCAGCGCCCCCACAAGGGACCCCTGAATTTGCTAACCCAGAAGGGGGCCACCAAAGTGAATCCTAATTTCTGTGTGTGTGTGTGTGTGTGTGTGTGTGTGTGTGTGTGTGTGGTACTGGGGGTGTGACACAGTTGCTTTTCTACCTCCAGGCTGTATTCCCAGACCTATTATTTTATTTTTGAGTTGCAGAGGGCGTCACTAAGTAGCAGAGGATGTCCACAAACCCGGATCCTCAGGTCTCAGGCTTTCCAATGCTGGGGTTACAAACATGCGCCACCACCCCCGGCTAATTTATGGGCTTTTTACCTTCCAACTGTACACTCAGCCTTTGTAATTTTTTGTTTTGAAACAGAATTTCAATAAATTGCTGAGAGCGCAGGGCAGGGTGGGGGTGGCAGCAAGTTTGTAATCCAGCATTTGGGAGTCTGAGTCGGGAGGATCACAGTTTGCTACTTAGTGAGGCCCTTTGCAACTAATTTAGCAAGACTCTGTTTCAAAGTAAAGAATGAAACATAGGACTGAGAGTGCAGCTGGGGAGGGTAGAATGCCCCTGGGTTCCATCCCCAGTGCCACCAAAAAAAAAAAAGTTCCTGGGGTCTTGCTACATTGCTGAAGCTGGTTTTGAACTTTTAGTCCTCTCTCAGCCTCCCAAGTACAGAGATAACAGGTGTGCCCCACAACATCAAACTGTACTGTGCCTTTACTTGCTGTCAACCTCCTTACTTCCCTGGTGTGTTGGGACACTTTTGTAATCCCAGCGCTTGGGAGGCTGAGACAGGAGGATGGTACAGTTTCGCAGCCAGCCTCAGCTACTTAGTGAGGCTCTCAGCAACTTAGTGAGACCCTGTTTCCAAATAAAATAAATATAAAGTAGATCTGGAAGTATAGCCCGGAGGTAGAAAAGCCCCTGGGTTCCACCCCCAGTACCACAAAAAAATAAAAATAAAAAATACCTTACTTGCACAACACAACCTCTTCAGGTGTTTGCTTTTGCATCCAGGAGAATGGTCTTGTCTGATTATAATTTTTGCCAATTTATTTCTATTTTTTTGGTACTGAGGAATGAACAAGGGCATTGTACTTCTGAGAAGGTAGTCCATTTATTTTTCATTTTTGTGAGACTGTTGATTGAATCCAGGGACATTCTTCCTGTGAGCTATACCCCTAGCACCTTTTTCTTTCTTATTTGACCTCCAATCTACATCCCTGCCCTATTTTTTTTTTTTATCTTTTATTTTGAAACAGGGTCTCACTAAGTTGTGGAGGGCCTCACTAAGTAGTTGAGGCTCTCCATGAACCAGGATCCTCCAGTCTCAGCCTCCTGAATGCTGGGATTACAAATGAGCGCCACCACACCCAGCTACCCCTAGCCCTTTTTATATTATTTTATTTATTTTGTGTGTGTGTGGTGAGGGTGGAGCCCAGGGTTTTTCTACCTCCGGGATACACTTCCAGACCTATTTTATACTTTATTTGGTGACAGGGTCTCACTAAGTTGCTGAGAGCCTCACTAAGTAGCTGAGGTTGGCTTTGAGCCTGTGTGATCCTCCTGTCTCAGCCTCCCAAGTGCTGGGATTACAAGGGTGTGGCACCATGCCCGGCTCTAGTTCTGGAATTTTAAGCTTCTTGTGTTTTCTGATTTTATTTTTTATGATATTAGGGATTGCACCCAGGGACATTCTGTATTCGAGTTATACTCCTAGCCGTGTGTGTGTGTGTGTGTGTGTGTGTGTGTGTGTGTGTTACTAGGGATTGAGCCTAGAAGCATGTACCTCTGAAATACATCCCCAACCCTAATTTTTTTTTTTTTTATTTCACTAAGTTGCAGAAGGTTTCACTAGGTAGCTGAGGCTGGCTATGAACCTGCGATCCTCCTGTCTCAGCCTCCCAAGTACTGGGATTACAAGTGTGTGCCACCATTCCCAGCCCCTCCAATTCTTTTTATTTTTATTTTTTGTTTTGAACAGAGTCTTGATAGGTTGTGGAGAGTCTCAGTAAGTTGAGGGTGGTCTCAAACTTGGGATCCTCCTCTCTTAGCCTAACAAATACTGAGATTATAGGTGTTAGTCTCCCTGCCTGGCTCCTGGTATTTTTGTTGTTGTTATTGTTATTATTTGTTTGTTTGTGTGGTACTGGGGATTGAACCTTGAGGCATTCTACCTCTAAGCTACACCCCAGGCGTTTGTGTGTGTGTGTGTGTGTAAATATATATATATTTGTTTATTTTTATTTTTTTTGTGGGTCTGGGGATGGAACCCAGGTGCATTCGACCTCAGAGCTACACCCCCTGCCCTATTTTTTTTTTTTTTTTTTGGTGGTACTGGGGTTCCTGGAAGCCCTTCTACCTCCGGGCTACACTCCCAGACCTATTTTATATTTTTATTTAGAAACAGGGTCTCCTAAACCAGCGCGCGCGGCTGGCTTCGAACCTGCGCGATCCTCCTGTCTCCGCCTCCCAAGCGCGGGGATTACAAGCGTGCGCCACCACGCCCGCCTATTTTTTATTCTTTATTTTGAAACCAGTTCTCACTGAGTTGCAGAGGGCCTCGTTAAGTAGCTGAGGCTGTCCGCAAACTGCGATCCTTCAGTTTAATCTTCCAGTTTAAGCCTCCCGAATGCTGGGATTACAAGCGTGCCCAGCTTTTTTTTTTTTTTTTTTTTTTGAAACCAAGTCTCACTAAGTAGCTAAAGCTAGCCTTAATCCTGTGATCCTCTTGTCTCAGCCTCCTAAATACTGGGATTACAGAATGGGATTACAGAATGGGCCACTATGCCAGGCTTATATATACTTTTTAAAAACTAGTGTACTGAGCCAGAGATAGTGGCCCACCCCTGTAATCTCAGTAATTGGCTGAGACAAGAGGAGTCCATGTTCAGGCCCAGCCTCAGCTACTTAGCTAGGCCCTAAGCAAATGAATGAGATCTATCTTAAAATAAAAAATAAAGCTAGGCGTGGTGGTGTATGCTTGTGATCCCAATACATGGGAGGCTGAGACCTTAGGATCACAGGTTCAAGAACAGCCTCAGCAAATAGTGAGGCTTATCAACCTAGTGAGACCCTGTTTTAAAAATAAAGAATAAAAAACAGGGCTGGGGGTGTAGCTCAGAGGTAAAAATGACCCTGGGTTTCATCCCAGGACCTCAAAATAAATAAATAAATAAATAAATAAATAAATAAATAAATAAATAAATAAATAAATAAAATATGGCCGGGGGTGTAGCTGGAGGTAGAATGCCGCCGAGTTAAATCCCTGATACCAAAATGAAATAAATATGTGGGTGCGCTTGAATATATAGCCCTTGGGTTTAGTCCCCAGTCCCACAAAAACAAAAAACTATACTGTTTCAAGGGCAGTGTTCACAACCGAGTATTTTCCCACTTTTTAAAAATTTTGTTCATTTTACCTATAAGTACCTTATTGTCAGTGTCTAGTGCCCTGGAGACCTAAGGGTAAGGCCGATTCACGGGACACAGGGGATTCAGGTTTCATGTACACCGCATGTTTTATTGAAAGGGCAATCAGACTTTTATAGAGAAAGCTTCCGTGGGATCCATAGACAAATTAACTATTTTAGACATTACAAGGTTATCTTCAAGCAACAATGGATGTGTGTGAGTAAAGCCAAAGGACGAGTCTCAAAGCAACTTTTTGTTTTACAATTAGTAGCAAAGAACTCCTGTGACCGCTCATAACATCTCAAGCTGTTTATCGTACCAATAAAATTATCTGAGAGATGTCTATGCTGGGAAGGACATTCAGAGAGAGGGCCGGAGCTGCTTCCGACCTCGAAGGCAATTGGGCAAGACTCAGCTCACTGATTAGAGGACGTGTGCTTGCCTCCCAGCCTGGCATTCCAAGCTGCTTCTCAGGAGCCAGAGTTGCTTCCTTAACCCTTCAAGCAGGAGCCTGCATCTCAGTGCTCTCACAGCTTATAACAGCCATGAATTTTTTTTTTGGTACTGGGGATGGAACTCGGGGGCATTCTACCTCCAAACTACACCCCAGCCCTATTTTTTGTTCTTTACTTTGAAACAGGGTCTCATGAGTTGCAAAGGGCCTAAGTAGCTGAGGCTGTCCATGAACCCTGATCCTCCTGTCTCAGCCTCCCAAATGCTGGGATTACAAGCGTGTGCCACCACGCCTGGAAACCATGAATATTTGATACCAGTCTAGTGAAACATTCATCTGTGTATTATAAATAGAAAAAGCAAAAAGTGAAATTTTCTGATTGTGATGGTGCTCCAGTTTGTTTGTTTTATCCTGTCTGGGGATGGAACCTAGGGGAATTTGATCTCTGAGCTACGATCCCTGTCCTATTTTTTTCTTTTTCTTTTCCTTTTTTTTTCTTTTCTTTGTGTGTGTGTGTGTGTGTGTGATACTGGGAGTTGAACCCTGGGTCTTTTCTACCTCTGGGCTATACTCCCAGAACTATTTTTTTGTTTGTTTGTTTGTTTGTTTGTTTTTGGTGGTACTGGGGTTCCTGGAAGCCCTTCTACCTCCGGGCTACACTCCCAGACCTATTTTTTATACTTTTTTATTTGGAAACAGGGTCTCCTAAGCCAGCGCGCGCGGCTGGCTTCGAACCTGCGCGATCCTCCTGTCTCAGCCTCCCAAATGCTGGGATTACAAGCGTGCGCCACCACGCCCGGCCCTCCCAGAACTATTTTATACTTTATTTGGAAACAGGGTCTCACTGAGTTGCTGAGAGCCTCACTAAGTAGCTGAGGCAGGCTTCGAACCTGTGTGATCCTCTTGTCTCAGCCTCCCAAGCATGGGGATTACAAGCGTGCGCCACCACAATCGGTTATTTATTTTGAAACAGAGGCTCACTAAGTTGCAGAGGGCTTCACTAAGTAGCTGAGGCTAGCCTTGAACAGGGACAAAGGCTGAGACAGGAGGATCGCGGTTCACAGAGAGCCTTAGCTACTTAAGCCCTTTCCAACTCAGTGAGACTATTTCAAAATAAATAAAAAAATAGGACCAGGAGTGTAGCTCTGAGATAGAATGCCCCTGGGTTCCATCCCCAGACCTGCAAAAAAAAAAAAAAAAATGTTATTTGGAAAGGTAAAATATTTGTGTGATCTTTTCATTCTTTCCAATTCTTTATTGACAGCATGTCATTCCTACGTCTGCTTCCAGGTATTTTTTAGTCCTTTCAACATCATTGCCTCTACCACTCTCAACATGGTTAACATATTTACATGAAAGTTCTTTTCTACTAAGTTCAGTGCCCCCAGCCCCCGTTCCTCAGAAATGTCTTCTTTGAAACTTGCTTGGCGTGAGCCGGGCGTGGTGGCGCACGCTTGTCATCCCCGCTCTTGGGAGGCTGAGACAGGAGGATCACACGGATTCGAAGCCAGCCTCAGCTACTTAGTGAGGCTCTCAGCAACTTAGTGAGACCCTGTTTCCAAATAAAATAGAAAAGAGGTCTGGGAGTATAGCCCGGAGGTAGAAAGCCCCTGGGTTCCACCCCCAGTACCACAAAAAAAATAAAAATAAAAAACTTGCTTGGCGTGGTGCCGGGCGTGGTAGCACATGCTTATAATTTCAGCACTTGGGAGGCTGAGACAGGAGGACTGCACAGGTTCGAAGCCAGCCTCAGCTATTGAGTGAGGCTCTCAGCAACTCAGTGAGACCCTGTTTCCAAATAAAATATGAAATAGGTCTGGGAGTATAGACCGGAGGTAAAGCCACTGCGTTCTACCCTCAGTACCACACACAAACACAACAGGAGTCATGGCACACACTTGTAATCCCAGTACTTGGGAGGCAGAGACAGGAGGATCGCAGGTTCTTGGCCAGCCTAATCAACTTAGGCCCTCTGAAACTCAGTGAAACCCTTTTTCAAAATAAAGAATAAAGCTAGGCGTGGTGGCGCATGCTTGTAAGTCCCAGCACTCGGGAGGCTGAGACCAGAGGATTGCGGTTTGTGGACAGCCTCAGCTACTTAGTGAGGCCCCTTGCAACTCAGTGAGACCCTGTTTCAAAATAAAGAATAAAAAATAGGGTGGGGAGTGTAGCTCGGAGGTAGAATGACCCTGGGTTCCATCCCCAAACCCGCCCCCCCCCAAAAAAAAAAGAATAAAGAATGAAACAGGACTCAGAGTATAGACTACCCCTGGGTTCAATCCCCAATACCAAAAAAAGGCTTTTTTTTTTTCGCAATTCATTTGTTTTTATTGATGAGTCCCTTCCTTTCTTTCTTTCTTTCTTTCTTTCTTTCTTTCTTTCTTTCTTTCTTTTTTGTGATGCTGGAGAATGATTTCAAGGGTATTCTGCATTCTCCATCCCCGGCCCTATTTTATTTTGAAACAGGGTCTTGCTAGATTGAGGCCAATCTCCCTACTTACTGAGGCCGTTTTTAAACCTGGTCCCTTCCTGTCTCAGCCTCCCCAGTACGAGGATTACAGGCAGGTACATCACACCTGGCTTCTAGTTCATTTTTCTATTCTTCATGGTTTTTGTTGTTGCTGTTTCTGTCCAAGACCAGACTTTCTAAGAGTCTAGTGGGTACTGGGGGGATTCGATTCTTCCTTTTCAGACATGGGGCAAGACCATTCTAGGAGTTTGTCCAATCTTAGCACAGTTGCTATTAACTCTCACATAAACTTAGTACTAGGGCTTTGTTTTTTATTATTTATTTATTTATTTATGTATTTATTTTTGGTGGTACTGGGGTTCCTGGAAGCCCTTCTACGTCCGGGCTACACTCCCAGACCTATTTTATTTTATTTTATTTTATTTTTTGGTGGTACTGGGGGTAGAACCCAGAGGCTTTCCACCTCCGGGCTATACTCCCAGACCTTTTTTATATTTTATTTGGAAACAGGGTCTCACTAAGTTGCTGAGAGCCTCACTAAGTAGCTGAGGCTGGCTTCGAACCTGCGCGATCCTCCTGTCTCAGCCTCCCAAGTGCGGGGATGACAAGCGTGCGCCGCCACGGCCGGCAGTACTAGGACTTTGTTATTACAGGTCCTAGAGACCTAGTATAGAAAGAGAAATCGGGATGGCCCAGCAGCTAGTGGGCTTTGCTCTTGTGCGTTTGCTTTTCCGCGTGCTTCCAGAGTAGCATCAGAATTGCCACGTGATAAGGGGTAAGGCTGGAGAACAAGAGTCTCGCGACCAAAATAGGGAGCGAGTTTGGGAGAACAGAGCTTCGTGGGAACTTCATTTTTATTATTACTATTATTTTTGTGGTACCGGGGGCGGAACCCAGAGGCTTCCTACCTCCAGTCTATACTCCCAGACCTATTTTATACTTTATTTAGAAACAGGGTCTCACTGAGTTGCTGAGAGCCTCACTAAGTAGCTGAGGCTGGCTTCGAACCCACGCGATCCTCCTGTCTCAGCCTCCCAAGCACGGGGATTATAAGCGAGCCCTGCCACGCCCGGCTTAAAAGAACTTCTTAGGACAAGAGTCTAGCTCTCCAGCCCAGGCTCTGAGTTCCGCTCTTCCTCCTACAGTAATACTTGCGTTATTTTAGGAATCGTTGACCATTAAGGATGTAGCCGTGGACTTCACCGTGGAGGAGTGGGCTTTGCTAAATCCATCCCAGAAGAAGCTCTTCAAAGATGTGATGTTGGAAACCTTTAGGAACCTGCAGTTTGTAGGTAAGGGTGACTGGCGTCTTACCTTTTCCTCATCAGATAGAACAGTTGTGACTTGATTCCAAAAGTTGCTGCATGGTTTGGAATATGAAAAACGAAGGTACTAATGCGGTCATCTTGACTCATTTCCTATTTAGACATCAACGGTGCATATTTACTGTTGTTTTCATTTAATTTTACATAAATTCTTTTTTTTTTTTTTTTTTGGTGCTGGGGATTGAGCCCAGGGGCATTCTACCTACACCCCAGCCCTATTTTATTATTTTTTGCAATGCTGGGGGATGGAACCCAGGGGCATACTACCTCCAGTTTTATTTTATTTTATTTTATTTTATTTTATTTTATTTTATTTTATTTTATTTTATTTGTGCGGGTCTGGGATGGAACCCAGGGGCATTCGACTTCCGAGATACACCCCGTGCCCCATATATATATATATATAATATTTTTTTTATTTTTTTATTTTTATTTTTATTTTTTTTGTGGTACTAAGGTTCTTGGAAGCCCTTCTACCTCCGAGCTACACTCCCAGACCTATTTTCTTTTTTGGAAACAGGGTCTCCTAAGCCAGCGCGCGCGGCTGGCTTCGAACCTGCGCGATCCTCCTGTCTCCGCCTCCCAAGCGCGGGGATTACAAGCGTGCGCCACCACGCCCGGCTATATTTTTTATTCTTTATTTTGAAACCGGATCTCACTGAGTTGCAGAGGGCCTCACTCAGTAGCTGAGGCTGTCCGCAAACCGCGATCCTCCGGGACTCAGCCTCCTGAATGCTGGGATTTCAAATGTGCGTCACCGCGCCCGGCTTCCAGCTTTATTTTTATTCTTTATTTTGAAACAGGGTCTCACTGAGGTGCAGAGGGCCTCACTCAGTAGCTGAGGCTGGCCATGAACCCCGATCCTCCTGTCTCAGCCTCCCAAGTATTGGTACTACAAGCATGCGTCACCACGTTCAGCTCTGTAAACATATTCTTTGGAGCTAAAGCAAATTCGACTTATTTCCAATGCAAAAATAAAATGCAAAAGGTATTCTTGGAATTACTTCTAAACAGAACTTTAATGTTGTTTTTCTTGGTTTTGGGGATTAAACCCAGGAATATTCTATCTCCAAGCTGTACCCTAATCCTTTTCTGTAGTTTTTTTGTCGTTGTTTTTGTTTGTTTGTTTGTTTTGCAATATTGGGAATGGAAATCAGGGGAATTCTACCCCTGAGCAACACCCCCAGCCCTATTTTTTATTTTTTAATTCTTTATTTTTAAACATGGTCTCAGTTGCAGAGAGCCTAAGTAGCTAAGGCTGGTTGAAAACCTGCGATCCTCCTGTCTCAGCCTCCCAAGTACTGGGATTATAAGTGTGTACCACCACGCCCGGTTATTATTTTTATTCTTTTTTTTATTCTTCATTTGAAACCAGGTCTCACTGAGTTGCCAAGGGCCTCACCAAGTAGCTGAGTCTACCCGCGAACAATGATCCTCCTGTCTCAGCCTCCCAAACGCTGGGATTACAAGCGTGTGGCACACCTAGCTCTGTAGTTTATTTTCAGGCCTTGTTAAGATCCTGAAAATTTAGTGAAGTTATGAAGGCTGGTCTCAAACCTATAATCCTCCTGTCTCAGCCTCTCAAGTACTAGGATTACAGGTCTATGCCCTGTGTCAGGCATCTCTAATCTCTGTGTGTGGGGGGAGCTGTTTGTGTGTGTGTAATTTGGGATTGAACCCAGGGGCATTCCACATTTTAGTTATATTTCAGCCCTATTTTTTTTTTTTTCTTCTTCTTCTTTTTTTGCAGGTCTGGGGATGGAACCCAGGGGCATTGATCTCAAAGCTACACCCCCTGCCCTATTTTTTATTCTTTATTTTGAAACAGGGCCTCACTAAGTAGCTGAGGCTGTCCCCGAACTCTGTGATCCTCTGATCTCAGCCTCCCGAATGCGTGTGCCACCACGCCCGGCTCAGCTCAGCCCTGTTTCTTTGGTTTTGTTTTGTTTTCGGTAGGGTCTCACTGTTGCTGAGGGCCCGCTCAATTGCTGAGGCTGCCCTGAATCTTTGGTACTTCTGTCTCCGCCTACCAAGTACTGGGATTACAGGTGTACATCACCATACCTCGCTTCTAATCTTAATTTTATAGAAATGTATATGGTGGGCCGGGTGTGGTGGCGCACGCTTGTCATCCCCGCGCTTGGGAGGCGGAGACAGGAGGATCGCGCAGGTTCGAAG
Source organism: Muscardinus avellanarius (assembly GCF_963383645.1). NCBI lineage: Eukaryota > Metazoa > Chordata > Mammalia > Rodentia > Gliridae > Muscardinus > Muscardinus avellanarius. The sequence continues at coordinate 52,968,367 of NC_137804.1, read as the reverse complement.
CCAGCCGCGCGCGCTGGCTTAGGAGACCCTGTTTCCATATATAAAAATGTAAAAAGAGGTCTGGGAGTGTAGCCCGGAGGTAGAAGGGCTTCCAGTAACCCCAGTACCACAAAAAAAAAAAAAAAAAGAAATGTATATGGTGATCACTATTTACTTTTTTTTTTTTTTTGCGGGTCTGGGGATGGAACCCAGGGGCATTCGACCTCCGAGCTACACCTCCTGCCCTATTTTTTATTCTTTTTTTTTAATTTTTTTTAATTTTTTATTTTTTGGTGGTACTGGGGTTCCTGGAAGCCCTTCTGCCTCCAGGCTACACTCCCAGACCTATTTTTACATTTTTTTTTTTTAATTTGGAAACAGGATCTCCTAACGCTGGCTTTGAACCTGCGCAATCCTCCTGTCTCTGCCTCCCAAGCACTGGGATTACAAGCGTGCGCCACCACGCCCGGCTTTTTTATTCTTTATTTTGAAACCGGGTCTCACTGAGTTACGGAGGGCCTCACGAAGTAGCTGAGGCTGTCCGCGAACCGCGATCCTCCGGTCTCAGCCTCCCAAATGCTGGGATGACAAGCATGTGCCACCATGCCCGGCCAGTATTTAATTTCTTGTGGTGAATTTTTATTTTTATTTTTACTTATTTTTTACTTTGATTTATTTTGATTTGGAAACAGGGTCTCTTAAGCCAGCGAGACTGGCTTTGAACCTGCGTGATCCTCTTGTCTTTGCCTCCCAAGCGCGGGGATTACAAGCGTGCGCCACCACACCCAGCGTGATTTATTTTATTTTTTGTGGTACTGGAGATGGAACCCAGAGGTGTTCTACCTCCAAGCTATACCTGAGCCCTTTTATTTTTTTTTTATTCTTTATTTTGAAACAGGGTCTCACTGAGTTGCAAAGGGTCTCACTAAGGAGTAGCTCAGGCTGTCCTTGAACTGTGAGCCTCCTGTCTCAGCCTCCCAAATGCTAGGATTACAAGCATGCGCCACCAAGCCTGGCTCGTGGTGAATTTTTATAATCCACAAATTATCTTATGGTAAGAACTGTAGCCACAAGTATTTTAGGCAAATACCCCATGGGAAAAAGGTTGAACCATGAATCTTGCAGTACTATTACATTACAGAAAGTCATAATGAAGCCAGGCGTGGTGGCGCACGCTTGTAATCCCTGCACTTGGGAGGCTGAGACAGGAGGATCGCACGGGTTCGAAGCCAGCCTCAGCTACTTAGTGAGGCTCTCGGCAACTTAGTTTTCAAATAAAGTATAAAATAGGTCTGGGGGTATAGCCCAGAGGTAGAAAAGCCCCTGGGTTCCACCCCTAGTACCTCAAAAAAAACAAGTCATAATTTTTCTTTGGGTCTACATTTTAGGAAAACAATGGGAAAATAAAGCCACTGATGATCGGTACGAGAAATTCTGGAGAGATCTAAGGTAATTTGTACCACAAGAGGATGCAATATTCTTTTAGAATCTTTTTTTTTTTTTTTTTTTTTTTTATTGGTGCACTGTATTCATACATCATAGTGGGATACAAACTTTTGTAGACATACATGCACACATCGCCCAGTCAGCCCCCACCCGAACCCCACCCCATTCTCTCCCCATCCCTCCCTCCCATGCTAGGCTTAGTGGTTGACATCTAGTATTATAGCAATTTATCCAAAATTAAAAATGATAATCTCACATAACAGTTTCATTTGTCTGATACCAAGCTTTTGATGACTTAAAGATAACATTTCAATATTTCTTTTTACTTTCTGTCTTACCAGAGAACATTTTTTTTCTATTTTTTTAGGTGAAACTATCCTATATTTATATGATTATTTTTCAGAAAAAAAAATCTATCCTAATATGGAAAATGGACTCTAGATACCCAAAACGATCTTAAAAAAGAACAAAGCTAGAAGATATATATTTTCTGATTTCAAACCATATAAAGCTACAATAATTGAAACAGTGTAGTACTATTCTAAAGGCAGATATATAAACCATTGGAGTTAAATAAAAGCCTAAAGCTAAATTTTTCCCTATATTGTCAAGTTATTTTTGACAAGGTTTCCACGAACATTTGGTGGTAGAAATAATAATCTTTTAACTAAATATTGTTGAAACATAATAATTACATGGAAAAGAATAAAGTTGGACCCTTACCTAATCCCATATACAAATATTAACTCAAAATAGATAAAAGACCTAAATATAAATCTTAAGACTATAAACTTTTAGGAGAAAATCTGAGTCATAAAACCTCACAACATTGAAATTGGCAGTGATTTCTTGGATATTATTTCAATGGCATAGTCAGCAGAAGAGTATACAAACTCCCTAAAAAAAAAAAAAAAAAAAATTGTATATCCAAAGACAATGTAAACAGAGTTAACAGTTACTAATAGAATGGGATAAAATATTTCCAAATGCTATATCTGAAGTTATATTAATATTCCAACTAGAAATCCTAAAAATTAACAACAATAAAGGCAAACAATACCATTTAGAGATAGGTAAAAGACTAACATAAATAATGAATCTCCACAGATAACCAATCTTAGTTGTCTGTTGGATGGAAAATCTTGTTTCTCTGGTTCTGGTGTGTGTTACCTATTTCTTCTTTGTAGTTAATCTCTTTGAGTATTTTCTCTAGTGCTGGTTTTGAAGACATAAATTCCTTGAGTTTCTGTTTGTCATGGAAGCTTCTTATTTCTCCATCTAATTTGATAGAAAGTTTTGCTGGGTAGGAAATTTTTGGCTGAAAGTTGTTTTCCTTCAGAGTTTGGAATATTTTACTCCAAGCCCTTCTGGCTCTCATGACTTGGTTTGGGAAGTCTGGAGTGATTCTAATTGGTTTGCCTCTGAATGTCACTTGGCCCTTTGTTTTTGTTGCCTTTAAGATTCTCTGCTTGGCTTCCACAGTGGTCATTTTGACAATTATGTGGCGTGGGGATCCTCTTCTTCGATCCTGTCTAAAGGGAGTTCTATAAGTTTCCTGGATCTGTGTATCAACCTCTTGCTCTATGTTTGGGAAATTTTCTGTATTACTTCCTTGAAGAGATTGTTGATCCCTTTGATTTCACTTTCTTTTCCCTCCTCTATTCCAATTATTCTTAGGTTAGCTCTCTTAAAATGGGCCCATATTTCTTCAGTGTCAGATTCCTGCTGTCGGATATTTTTTCCTAGATTAGAAACTATGCGTTCATTTTTGGAATGATCGTCTTCTAAGAGCGAGATTCTGTTCTCCATGTGGTCTAGTTGGTTGTTCGTGCTTTGAATTGAGGCCTTTACTTCATTAATTGCATCCTTTATCTCTTTTTGGCTCTCTCTGAGTTCTTTTCGAAGCACCTCTATTATTTCTACAGTTATTTTCCTGATTTGATCTTCTAGAAATCTCTGATTTTCTGTTTTATCGGGTTCTGATGTTGTGGGGTTGTGGGCATTCATTGCTCCAGTATTATTCCTATTTCCCATGATTTCGGAAGTTTGTGCCTTCTCTGGGTTCTTCCCTTGGGTCACTATGACTTCGCTTAAGGTGCTCTGGATCTCGAGTCTGTAGTATCTCAGACCCCACTACTCCTTTACTGGGTTGTATCACAGAGTCTCCGACCCAGAGAGTAGATAGAGGCTGCTTTAGACAGTGGGGGGTGCCAGGTTGCACGTTCTCCTATGGTGTGATATCTCTGCCACCGCCACTCCCCCACTGGGTCAAGTCCCAGGGAGTACAGTACTGGGATTTCTCCTCTGTGGCCCGCAATTTGACTCACTGTTCTTGAGTACGCAGATGTAGCTGTACTGGATTCGGTGAATTCTCTGCTGCTGCCGCCGGTGGCAATATGGCGCTGCCGCTACGCTCTCGGCCGTGAGGCTGGCGTATTTCTTGTTGGTTTTGATTTCCACTCTGAATCCCTGCAGCGTGTGCTGAGCTCAGCCACTGGGAGCTTTAGATTTTACCTGCGGCGAGAAATCCCGCCTGGCTGTTTCGCAGTGGCTCACCTCAGCTTGCTGTAACCGTCCGGTGAAGTCGCCGCTGCCGCCGGCAGTATGGCGCTGCTGCCGCGGTCTCGGGCATGAGGCCGGTGTATCTCCTCTGTGGCTCTGAGCTCTGTTCTCAGTCCGCTTTCTCTCTGGAGCCTGGTGATTTTTTTGTTTCTCTGGTGATGGTGTTTTCTGGCTATGAAAGGCGCTGATTTTGTGGTAATCGAGATTAGTTGTTAGCGGGACTCTTAAGCCCCGCTTTTCTCAGTCGCCATCTTCCCAGAAGTCTCTTTTAGAATCTTGAAGCAATAGAAAATATAAGAAGATGGAGGTGATACAGCTGTACCAAGCTTCAAATCAGTACTGTCATTTTGCTCTAAAAAGGTGCATACAGGCTGGGCGTTCATAATCGCAGTGTCCAAAATCAATGTTCCATAACTGACACTCTGTGTTTGGGTGGGGATAGTAGGGATTTTTATATATTTATTTTTTATTTTTTATTTTTTATTTTTTATTTTTTTGTGGATTGGGGATGAAACCCATGGGCTTTCTTTTTTTTTTTTTTCTTTTTTTCTTTTTCTTTTTCTTATTTGGTGGTACTAGGGTTTCTGGAAGCCCTTCTACCTCCGGGCTACACTCCCAGACCTATTTTATATATTTTTTTATTTTATTTATTTATTTTTTTATTTATTTTTATTTTTTGGTGGTATTGGGGTTCCTGGAAGCCCTTCTACCTCCGGGCTACACTCCCAGACCTATTTTTTTTACATATTTATTTGGAAACAGGGTCTCCTAAGCCAGCACACATGGCTGGCTTCGAACCTGCGCAATCCTCCTGTCTCTGCCTCCCAAGCGCAGGGATTATAAGCGTGCGCCACCACGCCCGGCCCCTATTTTATATTTTTGAAACAGGGTCTCTTAAGCCAGCACAGCTGGCTTCGAACCTGTGCAATACTCCTGTCTCCACCTCCCAAGCGCGGGGATTACAAGCGTGCGCCACCATTCCTGGCTTAACCCAGGGGCTTTTTACCTCCATCCAGGCTATATTCCCATACCTCTTTTTTTTTTTTTTTTTTTTTTTTTTTTTTTGGTGGTACTGGGGGTGGAACCCAGAGGCTTTCTACCTCTGGACTATACTCCCAGACCCATTTTATATTTTATTTAGAAACAGGGTCTCACTAAGTTGCTGAAAGTAGCCGAGGCTGGCTTCGAACCTGTGTGATCCTCCTGTCTCAGGGATTACAAGCATGGGTCACCACGCCGGGCTCGATAGTAGGGATTTAAATCAGATGCATTCTATCTCTGAGCTATACCCCTAGCCCTGTTTGTTTGTTTGTTTCGATACTGGGGATGAGACCCAGGGGCATTCTACCTCCAAGCTATACATACGCCAGCCCTATTTTTTATTTATTTATTTTTTTAGTGGTACTAGGGATAGAACCCAGAAGCATTCTACCTCCAAGCTACACCACCAGCCCCATTTTTTTCTAGTCTTTATTTTGTTGTTGTTTTGTTTTGTTGGGGTTTTTGGTATTACTGTGGATGGAACCCAGGGGCCCTCTACCTCTGGGCTACATTCTCAGACCTGTTTTATATTTTATTTGGAGACAGGGTCTCTTAAGCCAGCTGAGGCTGGCTTCGAACCTGCAGAGTCCTCCTGTCTCAGCCTCCCAAGCGCAGGGATTACAAGCGTGCGCCACCACGCCTGGCTTTCTAGTCTTTATTTTGAAACAGGGTCAAACTGAGTTGCAAAGAGCCTCACTACGTAGTAGCTGAGGCTGTCTGTGAACCCAGATCCTCCTGTCTCAGCCTCCCAATGCTGGGATTACAAGCTTGCTTGTGCCACCACACCCAGCTTATTCTTTAGTTTGAAACAGGGTCTCACTGAGTTGCAGAGGGCCTCACTAAGTAGCCGAGGCTGTCTGCAAACCTTGAGCCTCCCGAATGCTGATCGGTTTACAAGCGTGTGCCACCATGTGTTTTTGATTTTGAAACAGGGCCTCACTAAGTTGTGGAGAGCCTTGGCGTGTCGCTCTTGTCTCAGCCTCCCAAGTACTGGAATTACAGGTGTGCTCCAATCCATTGGGCCCTCCATTTAAGTGTGCTAGAGATCTTCAGTATTAACACAATGGTTAACTCGCAAGGAATATTAAGAGATCTGACATGAATACATTGTTTTGGTCGTTTGTGTCCTGAAGTCATCGTGCCTATCATTCACTCCCTTCAGGTGTAAAAGTAAAATAAAATGAATACATTTGGTAAATCATTAATAACCATACTTAGCAGTGTGATTTTTTTTTTTTTTTTTTTTTTTTTTTTTTTTTTTGGTGGTACTGGGGGTGGAACCCAGAGGCTTTCTACCTCCGGGCTATACTCCCAGACCTCTTTTCTATTTTATTTGGAAACAGGGTCTCACTAGGTTGCTGAGAGCCTCACTAAGTAGTTGAGGCTGGCTTCGAACCCGTGCGATCCTCCTGTCTCAGCCTCCCAAGCGTGGGGATTACAAGCGTGCGCCACCACGCCCGCTTAGCAGTGTGATTTCAATGGTTTCCTTTTTTTTTTTTTTTTTTTTCTTCCCTTCAGAAGCCAATTGATAAGGAGGATGTATGAAAAGAAAGAAGGTAGGCCTTCTTTGAGTATTGGTAAAACACACAAAAGTCCACCCGGCAGAAAGATACCCACTGCACATGAGCAATGCAAGAAAGCTTACCATCGTTCCAGTTCCCGTCAATTACCTGACAAAATGCAAACCCAAGAGGAATCCTACACATGTAACGACTGTGGCAAAACCTACCGCCTGCACAGGCTCCTTGTCAGACATCAAATAATCCACAGTGGAGAGAAACGCAATGTGTGCCAGCAGTGTGGTAAAACCTACTATCGTCGCGAATCCCTCGTGAAACACAAAAGGATTCACAGCGGACTGAGTGGCGCCATCTGTAAGCATTGTGGGAAAACCTACAGTTTAGATTATATTCGTGTACACGAACAGATTCACACTGGAGTAAAGCCTCACGTGTGCGGTCAGTGTGGCCGGGCCTACTATGATCGTAGTTCCTGCAGGAAGCACGAAAGAAGTCACAGGGAAATGAAACTCCACGTGTGTAAGCAGTGTGGGAAAGGCTTCAGAAATTCCACTTACCTTAAAGTCCACGAAGTCGTGCACAGAAGCACAAAGGACGGCCTTCGACAGAAACCTTACGTGTGCAACGAATGTGGCAAAGCGTACTATCTTTCTACCTCCCTTCAGGTACATAAGAAAGTTCATGCTGGAGAGAAACCCTGTGTGTGTGATAAGTGTGGCAAGGCCTACTGCCATTCCAGATCTCTCCGAAAGCACGAAAGAAGTCACAACGATTCGGAAGCCTACGTGTGTAAGAAGTGTGGGAAAATCTTGAGTTCTCCTGGTTACGTCAAAATACACGAGCTTAATCACTGCCAAAAGAAATCCTACGTCTGTAAGCAATGTGGGAAAGTATTCTCTAGATCTCATCGACTTCAGAAGCATGAAAGGACGCACTCAGAGTAAACCGTGTCTATGTGAGCAGTGTAGAGAAACCTTCGCTACTTTCATTCCCTTTGACACCGTGGATGCGTTCACCTTGGAGAGAAGCCCTGTGGATAAGCATTGTGAGAAGATCTTTACAGTTTCCTCAGGTAACTTCAGACACATGAAAGAATCCACTGGACCCTGAATCAGAATGTGGGAAGATTTTATTATTGTATCAACTTTTAAGGAACCACGAGGAGGCATAGTTGTAAGAATTTGCAACTGTGATATTGTAAAGGGTGGAGAAATACTTGAAGTTATATTCATATGTAAACAGAATAAAGAGGGATCTGCAATAAAAGGGCTATGAAAAAATATATATATATTTTTTGCAATACTAGGGGTGGAATCCAGGGGCATTCTACACCCCTTTAAGCTACACCCCTGTCGGTGTCTAGTGCACTGGAGACCTGAGGGTAAAGCCGCTTAACACACAGGACACGGGATGCAGGTTTTCATGTACACTGCATGTTTTATTGAGAGAGCAATCAGACTTTTATAGAGAAAGCTTCTATGGATTACATTAATGAATTTAGCTATTTCAGACATTACAGGGTTATCTTAAAGCAACAATGGATGTGTGTAAGTAAAGCCAAAGGACTAATCTCAAGCTTAAAGCAACTCTTTGCTTTACAAATAGAAGCAAAGAACACCAGTGACCGCTCATAACATCTCAAGCTGTTTATCATACCAATAAAATTATCTGAGAGATGTCTATTCTGGAGCCACTTTCTGCCCTTCAAGGGAACTTGGCATAGCTCACTGATTAGAGGAAGTGTGCTCGCCTCCCAGCCTGGCATTCCAAGCTGCTTCTCAGGAGCCAGAGTTGCTTTGTTAACCCTTTAAGCAGGAGCCTGCATCTCAGTGCTCTCACAACCCCTAGCCCTATTTTTTATTCTTTACTTGGAAACAGGGTCTCACTGAGTTGCAAAGGGCCTGAGTAGCTGAGGCTGTTTCCGAACCATGATCCTCCTGTCCCTGCCTCCTAAATGCTGGGATTGCAAGCACATTGCCACCACACCCAGCTCTATTTTTGCCTATGTTAGATGTCAGAGCCAGGCGTGGTGGCACAGGTTTGTAATCCCTAATCCCATTTCTTGGGAGACTGAGACAGGAGGATCCCAGATTTAAGGCCAGTCCCAGCAACTTAGTGAGACTCTTTGTAACTTAGTGAGACCCTATTTCAAAATAAAAAAGAATAAAATTGGGCTGGAGGTGTAACTCAGAGGTAGAATGTCCCTGGGTTCCATCCATAGTCCTCCCTTCCCCCAAAAAAAGAGTGTTGGGAAAAAGGCAATGTTTTAGTTATAACAGATGGGTCCAAAGTCCTGTGGCCATTCATGTAGTATAATCTTGAAATTAGTATGAGAAGGTTGATGCTAAACAATTTGTAAGAATCAGTATGGTTTGTCCCTGCCTTTTCCCCCTGCAAAAGCTCATCTGTTGAAAGCAGTCTTCCGTGCAGCGGATTCAGAGCTGGGGCGTGGCTGCAGCAGGTGGATTTCTGGGAGTGAGAATTTGTGGACTCCTACAGTTTCTTTTCTTTTTCTTTTTCTTTTTTTTTTTTTTTTAATTTTTTGCGGGTCTGGGGATGGAACCCAGGGGCATTTGACCTCCGGGCTACACCCCCTGCCCTATTTTTTTATACTTTATTTTGAAACCGGGTCTCACTGAGTTGCAGAGGGCCTCACTAAGTAGCTGAGGCTGGCCGCGAACCTCGATCCTCTGGTCTCAGCCTCCCGAATGCTGGGATGACAAGCCTGCGCCACCACGCTCGGCTCTTCTATAGTTTCCTGGGACACTCTACCCCAGCCCCCTTCCCTGGCTCCCGTGAGTTTAGCTGCCCTTTTTTTTTCTTTTTTTGCCATGTCTTGCTAATGTGACTTTTTTTTTTTCTACCTTTGAGTCAGCTTTCATGGCCTGAACCTTTGCAATAGTGAGCTAAATAAACCTTTCTTCCTCTACTTGATCTTGTCAGGCAGTATTCTTTTTTTTTCCTTTTTCAATTTTTGTGACACTGAGGATTGAACTCAGGAGTGTTCTACCCCAAAGCTACACCCCCTAAACCTTTTCATTTTTATTTTGAAACAGGGTTTCACTAGGTTGTGAATTGTGCTAATTTACTGAGCCTTAAGTCCTCCTGACTCAGCCTCCCTAGTACTGAGATGATAGGCCCAGTTGTGAGGGTGTGTGTGTGTGTGTGTGTGTGTGTGTGTGTAAGTGTGGGATGGAACCCAGGAGGGGCATTTGACCTCCGAGTCACAACCCCTGCCCTATTTTTTATTCTTTATTTTGGAACCAGGTCTCACTGAGTTACAGAGAGTCTCACTAGGTAGCTGAGGCTGTCCGTGAACCGCCATCCTCCAGTCTCAGCCTCCCGAATGCTGGGATTATAAGCGTGCGCCACCATGCCCGGTTTCCTCCTGTCCTGCATAATTGTTTATTTGTTTTGGGTACTGGGGATCCATTTTTTTTTTATTATTATTTTTACTTTGAAACAGGGTCTTGCTAGGTTGCTGAGTCTCACTACTTGCTGAGGTTGCCCTCAAACCTGTGATCCTCCTGTCTCAGCCTCCCAAGTACTGGGACTACAAGTGTGCACCATGGCACCTGGGTGGATTAATAATTTGAATTGGTTTATTGGCTTTCAAGTCTAAGCAGGTAGTAGGTAGTTGGAAAGAAGTCACTGGGGGTGTGATCTTTGTGACTATTCCCGATCCTTTTTCCACTGTCTGCTTTGGGGCTGTTGAGTGGCTTTCTGCCTCTGCCATGAAGTTTCTCCATTGAAGGAGGCCAGCTCTGGACTGACCCTATGGAACTGTGAAGCCCAAATAAACCTTTCTACCTCCAAGTCGTTCTTGTTGGGTATTCTGGTCAGTGATATAAAATCTAATACAATCAGTAGAGATTTTTCTGGGATTAATCTGTAACGCCTGTATAGGAGGATATTGTGTGGAAGTTATTCATATAGACTCGCCATTTAGAGCATCATCTCATGAAAGGGTTTATGAGCCTGACATACGGCGTGCACCTGTACTGCCATACTTGGGAGACTGGACCAGAAAGATCATAGGTTCAAGATCAGCTTAAGCAATTTAGATTCGCAGAAATTTAGCCAACCCCTGTTTTGTAATAAAATGGAAAAAGACCTAGGGGTGTGTCATGGAAGTAAAATTTCCATGGTCTCAATTCCCATTTTGAGGGGGAGGAGGGAGAGGAGGAGGAGGAGGAGGGGGAGGAAAGAACTTGGTGGTGCACGCTTGTAATCCCAGTATTTGGGTAGCAGAGACAGGAGGATGCCAGGTTTGTGGCCAGCCTTGGCCTTGGCAATGTAGTGAAACCCTGTTTAAAAAGAAAATTTTATATAAATTGGGGCTAGGGGTATAGTTCAGTGGTCAAATGCTTATGGGTTCCCTACTCAGTACAACACACAACAAAAGCATAAAAGGCTGGGGGTGTCGCTTAGGTAGAACGTCCCTGGGTTCTTGTCCCCAGTGCCACACACACACACACGTTTATGAACTCGAAAGTTTCTTTAAGTCAGTACATTAAGGTGATCCAGGTGAAATGTGTCTTTCCACAGTGTGGAGGGAACAGCAGCACGTCTCTGTTTACCAGCATAGAGTGGAGGTGCCTGCCTGTAATCTCTACTTGGAAGGCGGAAATAGGAGGATCCCATGTCGAGATGAACCTCGGCAAAAGTACTGGGACTTAGCAACCTAGCAAGACCTTGGTTCAAAACAAAAAAGATAAAATACCAAAACAAACCTGCTTAACCCATTAAGTTCCAACCTTTTTTTTTTGTTTGTTTGCAGTACTGGGGGTGGAACTCAGGGGCATCCTATTGATAAGTTGGGTCCTGCACTCGTGTGACTTTGAGTCACATGACCTCTGCAGGCAAGGGCGGGGCTGAACCCCCGCGAGAATTGGGCGTTCCCACGAGTAAAACCCCCATCTCGCGAGATGCATACCTTGAAAAGGAGAACCCACGTCCTCTAGCTTCGGACAGGCGCAGGGCACCACGGTGCCTCGCCCTGATGCCCGGGAGAGCCGTGCCATTAAAACTTTACGTGCCACGTGTACCGGACCTCTCGTGTTTTTCACACTCCGCCGTACTCACATTATTTTTTATTTTACTCGCATAATTTTTTATTTTACTTATCACCTATCTCCAAACTACACCCCCAGCCCTATTTTTTATTCTTTATTTTGAAACCTGGTCTCACTGAGTTAGTTGCAAAGGGCCTCACTAAGTAGCTGAGGCTGTCCATGAACCGTGATCCTCCTGTCTCAGCCTCCCAAATGCTAGGATTTCAAGCGTGCGCCACCATGCCTGGCTAAGTTCCAACTTTTTAATTCTGCAAATATTTCAACAAAATTGATACAGGTACGTCAAGGGGTTAGAAACAACTGATCATGGTTGCACAGGCCGGTAATCCCAGTCCTTGGGAGGCTGAGGCAGGAGAATCTTAGATTGGACATGAACCTCAGCTATTTAGCAAGGACCTCAATAACTTATTTTGTGTGTGTGTGGGGGGTGTGGGGATGGATCCCAGAGCATTTGATCTCCGAGCTACACCCCCTGCCCGATTTTTTTTTTTTCTTTATTTTGAAACAGGGTCTCACTGAGTTGCAGAGGGCCTCACTAAGTAGTTGAAGCCGTTCGCAAACCGCGATCCTCCGGTCTCAGCCTCCAAAATGCTGGAATTACAAACGTGTGCCACCACACCCGGCTGGAGCTCAGTAACTTAATGAGACCCTGTTTCAACATCTTGAAAGGGCTGTGGGTATAGCTAGGAGACCCTGGGTTCAGTTCCCAGTACTAAAAGAGATTGGAATCGTAATCTAGATCTCATATATTAATATCATTCTATCCAGGCATGATGGCACAACCCTGCAATTTCCGTGCCTCGAAGGCCGAGACAGGAGGATCACAAGTTTGAGGCCAGTCTCTGCAACTTAGCGAGCCCTTGTTACTGTTATAGAGCCATGAGTACTACATGGATTCTTGTCTACCATAGATTTTCTTAGGATGGACGCCTAGGTGGCCATGACAAACTTCCTTGGGTAAATTCCACAGAAGGGTCCAGGAGTGGTCCCAAGAGGTAAGTTTGCTCAAAAGGGACATCCACAGACAGAGATAGAGTGCCCCTGCCACGTGGTGGGCTTTTTTTTTTTTTTTTTTTTGGTGGTACTGGGGTTCATGTGAGCCCTTCTACCTACAGGCTACACTCCCAGACCTATTTTTATTTTATTTTTTTTGGAAACAGGGTCTCTTAAGCCAGCGCGGCTGGCTTCGAACCTGCGCGATCCTCCTGTCTCCGCCTCCCGAGTGCGGGGATGACAAGCGTGCGCCACCACGCCCGGCCTCCTGTGGGAAATTTAAACTGTAATGTGATAGGCTGGAAGTCTGACCACAGCCAGGTGGGACTTGTCCTCCCTTTCTGAAGTCTTTGCTGTCCTTTTTTTCTTTGCCTAGACATTTTTTTCTATCTAACTACCTGACATTACAAAATAAAAAATAAAGTCGTTCTGGGGGTGTAGCTCAGATATAGAATGCCCCTGGGATCAATCCTGGCATGCCCCATCCAAAATCATATAATGCTTTCATTGCCGTGTATGTTGTAAAATTATTATATATAATAGGTACTGGTGTGTGTGTGTGTGTGTTTCTGGGGATGGAATCCAGGGGCCTTCTACCACCAGGCTAAACTCCCAGACCTATTTTATATTTTATTTGGAAACAGGGTCTCACTAAGTTGCTGAGAGCCTCACTAAGTAGCTGAGGCTGGCTTCGAACCTGTGCGATCCTCCTGTTTCAGCCGACCAAGTTATGAGATTACAAGCGTGCGCCACCACGCCCAGCCCAGGAAATGCTTTAAAGGCTGTAAAACCCTTAGTCTAGGTCCTGGAAAGAAATCTGTGCTGAAAACTTCTGTATCTAGATTTCAAATTCAGTGTGGTGGCAGATACTTGGGACACTGAGACCGGTTTGCAGGTTCAAGGTCAGCCTCAGCAACGTAGAGGGACTCTTAGGAATTTAGCAAGATCCTGATTCAAAATAAAAAACTAGGCATGGTAATGCAAGCTTGTAATTCCAGTACTTGGGTGGCTGAGACAGGAGGATCTGGGTTTGCGACTTCAGCTACTTAGTGAGGCCTCTGCAACCTTTTTGAAATAAGGAATAAAAAATCAGGGCTGGGTGTGGTGGCACACGCTTGTAATCCCAGCATTTGGGAGGCTGAGACAGGAGGATTGTGGTTCGCAGACAGCCTCAGCTACTTAGGCCTTCCATAACTGAGACCCTGTTTCAAAATAATAAAAAATAGGGCTGGGGGTGTAGGTCAGATATAGAATGCCCGCGGGTTCAATCCCCAGTACAGGAAAAAAAAAAAAAAAAAAAAAAAAAAACCTGGAAGCTGGGCATAGTGGCTCACACTTGTAATCCAAGTATTTGGAAGGTGGAGACAAGAGGATCATGGTTTGCAGGCAGCCTCAGCTAACACTTAGTGAGGTCATTTGCAACTCAGTGAAACCCTGTTTCAAAATAAAGAGTTAAAAAATATAGGCCTGGGGGTGTAGTTGGGAGGTAGAATGCCCCTGGGATCCATCCCCAGTACTGGAAAAAAAAAAAATTGAGCTGGGTGTGTAGCTGGGAGGTAGAATCCCCTTAGACTCAATGCCCATAAAATAAATAAATAGTGGATGGGCAACATGGCAGCGGCTAAATAGGACATGTATTTCTCTGAGAAACACCAGACATCAGACTTTGGTTTAATATCTGATTGGGACAACATATAGAGACATGTATAGCCATGACTTCCTACCTAAAATAGAAGAGATGGGTGGAGATGGTGGCGGTGGCGGCAGCCAGTATTCAGGAGAGGTAGATAAATGCAATCCAACCTGCCTTGAACTGTTGTAGAAATGTCCCCCAAAAAAGACTGCTCCTGCCGGATGTGGTGGCGCACGCTTGTAATCCCCGTGCTTGAGAGGCAGAGACAGGAGGATCACGCAGGTTCGAAGCCAGCCATGCTGGCTTAAGAGACCTTATTTCCAATAAAAATATAAAAATGGGTCTGGGAGTGTAGCCTGGAGGTAGAAGGGTTTCCAGGAACCCCAGTACCACACACACACACACACACACACACACACACACAACGACTGCTCCTGCCCCATATGCTCAGGAATTCTGGATAACATACTATGTAAGAAAAATGTTAGGGGCACGTCAGAGGGAGCCCCGCATAGTCAGGTCGGCTGATGCCACGCATCCCAGGAGCCAAGGGCGCTCCTGGCCACCGCGCTCCTCTGAGCAGCACTGGGGCTGGGTGTGCTTGGAGCAGCAGAACCCGCTCTCCATGGTGAACCTGGGGGCCTCTGCTCTTGGCGGGGAGATAAAACACATTGCTACTAAGTACTTGGGCCCTCAACTTCTGCAAAAGACATGAACTGTTTTCTTTTATTAAAAAATATTGAAGAGGGAGGAAAATGGCAGTGGCTGCAGCTGCAGCAGCGGCCACGGCCAGAGCAGTGTGGGTTGGCAGCGGCTGAATAGGACATGCATCCCTCTGAGAAACCCTGGACCACAGATTTTGGTAATATAGCTGATTGGGACAACACATAGAAATATTTCCAGTCATGACTTCCTATCTGAAATATAGGAGAGAGTGGAAAATGGCAGAATTAGAGGCAAGATGGCAGTGCAATGCCCACCACTGTAAGAAAAGTGATTTTTGGAGGGCTATCCCAGAAGAGATCAGAAAGCAGACTGCTCCTGCCACACATGCACAGGAATACTTAACAACAACATACTCTAGAGACCAAGAAGGCGGCTGCGGTGACCAGTATTCAGGAGAGGCAGACAGATCCAACCAAATCCACCTTGAATTTTTGAAGAAATCTCCCCCAAAGTAGACTGTTCCTGCCCCACACGCTCAGGAACTCTGGACAACATATGATGTAAGAAAAATTTTCGCGGAGATGGACCAAACTGGTGGCCGCTGCGGCGGCCAGTATTCGGGAAAGGCAGACAAATCCAACCAAATCCACATTGAATTTTTGAAGAAATCTCCCCAAAAGTACACTGCTCCTGCTGCACATGTGCAGGAATTCGGGACAACATATTATGTAAGAAAAATGTCTGGGGCAAGTTGGAAGGAGCCCCACCCATATTGCTGGGCCAGCTTGCTGTGCTGGGTGTCCTGGGAAACCTCAGCTCATGGCCACCGCGCTCATCTGCACTGCGCTGGGGGCCTGGATGTGCTTGGAGCAGCGGATACCGCTCTCCATGGTGAGGCTGTGAGCCTCCACTTTAAATGGGGGATAAAATTCATTGCTGCTAGGGAATTGGGCTCCCAGCTTCTGCAAATGACACGTGCTATTTTCTCCTACTTAAAGAAATATATACAATATATATATATATATATATACGGATGGAGGGGGAAATGGGAACCTCTGTAAACATCCTGCCCACAGTGACAGGGACCGGAGCCTGCCACGTGGTGAGGCCAGGTCTGGAGCCAGCGAGGCCGGACCTGGAGCCTGCTGGGGAGTGAGGCTGAGTCTGGAGCCAGCGAGGCCAGACCCGGAGCTAGTTGCGTGGCAGGCCTGGAACTGGGGCCTGCTCCACTGCAAAGGGCCAGTGGGTTTCTTCAGCTGTGTGGCCAGGAAGCACTAGAAGCTGCCGCTGCCTCACCTAATCTCTCAGCAGATTTCCAGATCCAAGTGTCTTCTATTAGAAAAAAATTGGTTGTAAGTGGATCATCTTTTCAAAGTTACACACCTTCTGGTTTTCAGGTTTTCAGTAAGCGGGAATAAGTGTGGAGAAATAGAAGCTCGAATACATTGTTGGTGGGATTACAAGTTGGTGCAACCACTTTGGAGAACAGTGTAGAAGATCCTCAGAAGAAGGAAAATGAACTTACCATATGATCCAGCAATACCACCTCTGGGCGTCTACCAAAAAGAATGAAAGCCAAAATACCAAACTAATGCATGAACAACCATGTTCACAGCTGCACAGTTCACCATTGCCAAACTGTGGAATCAGCCAAGATGTCCTTCAACGGATGAGTGGATTTCAAAACCATGGGATATATACACAATGGAATTTTGCCCAGCCATAAGGGAAAACAAAATTATGGCATTTACAGTGAAATGTCACACAAAATAAGAAATCAGATGCTTTTCTTAATGTGCAAAATATTAAGGAGAAATGGGTAACAGGAGGAACTCTAGATGAAGAAGGGACCCTATAGAGGAGGAATGAAGGTGACATATCTGAGGGGAGAAGAGGGAGGAGAAGGGAAACTCTTTAAAGCACATGATGTACTTAAACATATCAAAGTCAATCAGGAAGCCAAGCATGGGTAGGAGGGTGGGGGAGGGAAGGGGTAGGGTCTGGTTGGGTGATGTGTGCATGTATATCTCCACAAGTTTTTTATCCCATTGAGATGTATGGCTACAATGCACCAATAAAAATTTATAAAAATTTAAAAAAATAGTAAAAGAGGCTTGGGAGTGTAGCTCATAAATATTGTTAGGATAAGCAGCCCAGTCACACCAAAGATGGCGCCTCTCTGGCTTCTCTTCGGGATTGTGCTGGCTATCTCATAGCCGGACAACGAGGGGCCATGATAACACACTCACTGGGGTATGAGCCACCCAATCAGTAAACGTCCATACTTCGTGCGATCTTCCGCTGTGAGCGGAAGCCCCCTCCTATTTTCAAACAATCCCCAGCTGCCTGATATAAAAGGGAGCGGGGCACACCGGGCATGGTGGCGTGGTGGCGCACACTTGTCATCCCTGCGCTTGGGAGGCGGAGACAGGAGGATCGGGCAGGTTTGAAGCCAGCCCCGCTGGCATAAGAGACCCTGTTTCAAAAATATAATATAGGCCGGGCGTGGTGGCGCACGCTTGTAATCCCCGCGCTTGGGAGGCAGAGACAGGAGGATCGCGCAGGTTCGAAGCCAGCCGCGCGCTGGCTTAGGAGACCCTGTTTCCAAATAAAAATGTAAAAAATAGGTCTGGGAGTGTAGCCCGGAGATAGAAGGGCTTCCAGGAACCCCAGTACCACCAAAAAAATAAAATAAAATAAAAACAAAAATATAAAATAGGTCTGGGAGTGTAGCCCGGAGGTAGAAGGGCTTCCAGAAACCCCAGTACCACCAAAAAAAAAAAAAAGGAGCGAGGCTGTCTTAATAGAACTCTTGCTTGCTTGCTTATCTCCCACGGCTGGCCTTGGGCTTTTTCTGTGCCGTACTTTCACTTTCAAATATAATTCCCCAGGATTCAACTCCCAGCACCATAAGTAAATAAATAATAACAAATAGTAAAATAGGTCTGGGCATGTAGCTGGGAGGTAGAATGATCCTGGATTAAACGTCCAGAACCCTAAATAAATAAAATAATAAATAGTAAAATAGGTTGAGAGTGTAGCTCATAGGTAGAATGCCCCTGGATTGAAGGCCCAGAATCATAAATAAATAAATAATAAATAGTAAAATAGGTCTGGGAGTGTAGCCCATAGGTTCAATCCCCAGTATGAAAAAAGTTCAAACACTTAAAAGGGGCTGGGGGCAGTAGCTCAGAGGTAAAACGTCCCTGGGTTCAATCCCGGGTACCACAAATAAACACATCATACATGCAAGCGAGTCCTTTGCAATCTAGTAGTAAGCCTGGTAAGTGTATCTCTTCCGCCCTCTCTCAAGTTCTGGGGCGGGGCCAGAGCCACCAGCCAATCAGAGGCTTGGGTTGGCCCGCGAGAACTGTCCAATCAGGAGCGCAGCCGCGCGGGAGCGGAAACCCCAAGTTCTCGCGGCGTCACTTCCGGTCGCCGCCATATTAGATGTCCCCGCGGTGCGGTGAGCGGGCCCGGGCGGCGCCGCCTGGGCGTGGGGCTGCGGCGCGCGTGTCCGGAGCCTGCGATGGTGAGTGCGGGAGGCCGGCGTCTGCGGGGCGGACTCGGCGGGCCCGCTGGCCTGGGCCGGCTGCCTCCGGCCGCGCCCGGTCCCGCCTCGGCCGCCGAGCTCGCGGGGTGGGCCCAGCGTCAGGCCTGGGAACCGCGCTCTCGAGTCCCGGGCTCTGTGGATTCGCGAGAGCGGAGAGGACAGCGTGTTGGTGTGATGGGGCCGGTTGTTCCTTTGCACTAGGATGTTTCCCCGGAACGGAAAGCCTGATTGATGAGTGGGAGTTTTTACTGTCATCCTTATTTAACAGGATTACAGCGTGTGTGTGTGTGTGTGTGTGTGTGTGTGTGTGTGTGTGTGTGTGTGTGTTGGGGAGGGGATGGAACAGCTTCAGGCCGTTGCTTTTGCATCCTCGGAGTTGGTCTTGTCAAAGTGTAATTTGTGGGAGCCGGGCGCTTGTCATCCCAGCATTCGGGAGGCTGAGACAGGAGGATCGCCGTTCGAGGACAGCCGCAGCTGCTTAGGGAGGCCCTCTGCAACTCAGAAGAACCTGTTTCAAAATAAAGAGTAAAGCCGGGCGTGGTGGCCCTCGCTTGTAATCTCTGCGCTTGAGAGGCTGAGACAGGAGGATCGCGCAGGTTCGAAGCCAGCCTCAGCTACTTAGTGAGGCTCTCAGCAACTAGTGAGACCCTGTTTCCAAATAAAGTATAAAATAGGTTTGGTGTATAGCCTGGAGGTAGAAAGCCCCTGGGTTCTGTCCCAGTACCACCAAATAAATAAATAAATAAATAAATAAATAAATAAGTAAAAATAGGGCTGGGGGTGTGGCTTGGAGGTAGGATGCCCCTGGGTTCATCCCCAGTACCACACACACCACACACACAAAAAAATCTTGTGAGGGGCTCTTGCTGGAAAGACACACTTGAAGTTCTACAAACTGCACGAAAGGTATTTGAGACTTCCTTGCGCGTGTAGCATTTTAGAAAATTGGCTTTTGCCCCAGATACTGGCACAGAGAAATGAAACTTTTGGAATTTCCTGGGGAATCTTGTTTATCACGATCCTGTTTTCAAGGCAGTATCTTTATTATAATGAGATAACTCGGGGTGCCACCGATAGATAACTTGGTAATGAGGATCGGTGACCAGGCAGAGCAAACCCATGCTTGGAACTGGCATCTGCAGGGCGACTCTGCGGTGGGAGGGGTCTTCAGAATGGATGGTGTCAGAATTGAACTGTAGGACAGCCAGCTGGTTTTGAGAATTGGTGTCAGAAAACTCTGGGTGAGTGTGCTGTCAGAAGTGAGCCTGTGGTTGAAGCAGGAAGAATTCAGTGTGTGACCGTTTCGGTTTCCCTCGCTCCCTTTCTGGGAATGAGTCCTTAGTCTCCATCTGCACAGAGAGATTCGCAAGCTTAGGAACATGTGTATGTGTTCTGAGTATGGTTCCATTGTGAGCTGTGGGTGAAGCAGGTTGCTTCCCTGAATTGTTCTCTTTTGCTTTCATTGTAGACTTGCTTTTCTCACCCAATATTATTTTTTATTTTTATTTATTTATTTATTTTTGGTGGTACTGGGGTTGGAACCCAGAGGCTTTCTACCTCCGGGCTATACTCCCAGACCTATTATATATATATAATTTTTTTTTTTTTTTTTTTTTTTTTTGGTGGTACTGGGGCTCCTGGAAGCCCTTCTACCTCCGGGCTACACTCCCACGGACTACACTCCCAGACCTATTTTTTAACTTTATGTGGAAACAGGGTCTCTTAAGCCAGCAAGGCTGGCTCCGAACCAGTGCGATCCTCCTGTCTCAGCCTCCCAAGCGCGGGGATTACTAGCTTGCGCCACCACGCCCGGCTTATTTTTTATTTTGAAACAGGGTCTGGCTCAGTCGCTGAGACTGGCCTGGAACCTGAGATCCTCTCGTCTCAGCCTCCCAAGCACTGAGATTACAAGTATGTGCCACCATACTGTGCTAAAACGGTGATAATCTTGCATGGAACCTACCTGGATCCAGTGATGGAGTCTGAAGAAGCAGTGAGAATTCTTGAAAGAAACTATTTGTTTCGGGTTAAGTTTAAATATTCCTCGAGCTGGGCGTGGTGGCGCATTCCTGGAATCCCAGCGCTTGGGAAGCTGAGACAGGAGTATTGTTGGTTCCAGGACAGCCTCAGCAGTTTAGTGAGGCTTTCTGCCTCTTTGTGAGAACCTGTCTCCAAATAAAAAAAATAAAATAGCCGGACGTGGTGGCGCACGCTTGTAATCCCCGCGCTTGGGAGGCAGAGACAGGAGGATCGCGCAGGTTCAAAGCCAGCCGTGCGCGCTGGCTTATGAGACCCTGTTTCCAAATAAAAAAGTATAAAAAATAGGTCTGGGAGTGTAGCCCGGAGGTAGAAAGGGCTTCCAGGAACCACAGTACCACCAAAAAAAATAATAATAATAAAATAAAATAAAATAAAATAGAGCTGGGAGTAGAAGGCCCCCGAGTTCCACCTCAGTGGCACACAAATAAATAAATGGTCCTTGAATTCACCCTGCTGGTGAGTAACAAGCCCGGGGCGCTTCCTGTCTCTCACTGGCCTCATCTAACTGCTACTCCAGAGGTGACCACAGAAGAAGTTGTTTGGAAAATCTTTATTGTTTAACCATGTGTTTATCATTGGTTAAACTGTGTTTACTTGATTTTTGAATTGTGAATGAGTCGAGATTGCCATTTATAGAACGCACTTACTATGCTTAAAACATTTTTTTTTTGTAATCTTTTCCCCTAAATCTGTTCATATATGATGCCAGGTAAGGCTGTACTTGACCTAGTTCACTCACTGATTTCCTGGCAGGTGGGACTTGGATTGCTGAGAGTTCATTTTGTGATGTTGTTTTCAATGTTTTCCTTGATTTTTGTGTCCAGGGCTAATGTATCATAAGTTTTATTTATTTTGGTACTGGGGGTTGAACCCAGTGGCATTCTGCCTCCAGGCTATACTCCCAATTATATGTATAATTTTTGTGGGGGGCGGGTCTGGGATTGGAACCAGGGGCATTTGACCTCCAAGCTACACCCCCTGCTGTATTTTTTATTCTTTATTTTTATTTTTTGCGGGTCTGGGGTTGGAACCCAAGGGCATTTGACCTTCGAGCTATACCCCCTGCCCTATTTTTTATACTTTTTATTTGAAACTGGGTCTCACTGAGTTGCAGAGGGCCTCACTAAGTAGCTGAGGCTGTCCGTGAACCATAATCCTCCAGGTCTCAGCCTCCCAAATGCTGGAATTACAAGCGTGTGCCACCATGCCTGGCTTACTCTTTATTTTGAAACCGGGTCTCATTGAGTTGCAGAGAGCCTCACTAAGTAGTCGAGGCTGTCCGCAAACAGCGATCCTCCGGTCTCAGCCTCCCAAATGCTGGGATTACAAGCGTGCGCCACCACACCTGGCTTTATTTTATTATTTTTGAAACAGGATCTCACTAAGTTGCTGAGGCTGGCCTCGAACCTGCAATCCCCCTGTCTCGGCCTCCCAAGTACTGACATTACAAGCGTGAGCCACCACACCGAGCTTTATGCCTATGAATTTAATAAATGAGAGAAAATCAACCATGTCCATCAATTCAATAAATGAGAGGAAATCCAGTTCCTAGAAAGAAAGAAATCAACAAAAACTCACCCAAGGATAATTGCAGTAAGTAATATTTTATGAATTGAAGACATTGAAACAGTAATTGCCCAAAGCCAGAAAAATCATGTGTTTCTAAATAAATAAATAGGGCTGGAGGTGTACCTCAGAGGTAAAATGCCCCTAGGTTCAATCCCCAGGACCAAAAAAAAAAAAAAAAATTAAACACTGATGGACATGGAATTGTTCCTAACATTCCCAGAAGATTATTTTAATGTCCATAGGATAATTAAAGATGGCATGTTTCATAGGTGTTAGGAATTTATGTGTTCGCCCTTTATTAGTTGGCTTGGGTAAATATTTATCAAGTTGATGAACCTTTGATTTCCTGTTTGCAATTTCACTGTTATTTGTTTATTTATTTATTTATTTATTTATTTATTTATTTATGGTACTGGGGATTGAATTCAGGGGCATTCTGCCTCCTGGCCTTTTTACTTTTTGTTTTGAAACAGGATTTCACTAGGTTGCTGAGTCTCACTATGTTGATGAGGCTGTTTTCAAACCTGTGATCCTCCTGTCTCAGCTTCCCAAGTTTGGAGTCCAGTGATAGACTTAATGAGACCCTGTTTCAAATTAAAAAATAAAAAGGGCTGGGAATATATAGCTCAGAGGTAGAATCCCCCAGGATTCAATTCCCAATACAAAAGGAAAAAAAACAAATCTTGTTTCACTTTGTTTTCCAAAGTGGAACACTGACTGTAGGGTTTCGATCTTCCTTCTTTTCCAAAGCACACTCTCGTTGTTTCCAGTTTCTCCCTACCTGTAGCCCGTTCTGCATTCCACAATTGACGTTAAGATGTATGTTCATTTTCACATATTTGAAATACTTAAGTCTCGTGGGGGGGGGTCAGGGTTATACGGATTAAAGACATTGAACCAGTTAACAACTGCTCAAAGCCAGAAAAACCGCGTGTTTCTAAATAAGTAAATAAATAGGGAATCCAGGGCCGTCGGCCTCTGAGTTGCATCATCAGCTCTACTTTACTTTTTAAAATTTGAAACGTAGTCTTGCTAAATTATAGACTAAGTTGCCATGGCTGGCTGCAAATTTGTAATCTTCCTGTCTAAGCCTCCCAAGCACTGGAATTACAAGCCTGCGCCACCAGGCCTGGCTGAAATTCTTCCGTGTCTGTGGGATGTTTCCTTTGACTAATGTGTCCTTTAGAAGCCGGGCGTGGTGGCGCACGCTTGTCATCCCAGCATTCGGGAGGCTGAGACCGTCGGAGGATCGTGGTTCGCGGACAGCCTCAGCTACTAAGTGAGGCCCTCTGCAACTCAGTGAGACCCAGTTTCAAAATAAAGAATAAAAAATAGGGCAGGGGGTGTAGCTTGGATGTCGAATGTCCCTGGGTTCCATCCCCAGACCCGCAAAAAAAAAGAGAAAAAAAGTGTATAGCCTCAGCAATTTATGAGCCCCTTGGAACTAGTGCAGACAGCCTAGTGAGACCCTGTGGCAAAATAAACTAAAAATTGGCTAGGGACGTGACTGGGAGGTACATGTTTATTTTATTTTATTTTTTTATTTTTGGTGGTACTGGGTTCCTGGAAGCCCTTCTACCTCCAGGCTACACTCCCAGACCTATTTTTACATTTTTATTTGGAAACAGGGTCTCCTAAGCCAGCGTGCGCAGCTGGCTTCAAACCTGCACGATCCTCCTGTCTCTGCCTCCCCTCCCAAGCGCGGGGATTACAAGCGTGCGCCCCCACGCCCAGCAATGTTTATGATTTTTTTTTTTTCTTTTGGTGGTACTGGGGGAGGAACCCAGAGGCTTTCTACCTCTGGGCTATACTCCCAGACCTTTTTTTTTTTTAATTTTTATTTATTTATTTATTTATTTATTTATTTTTGCGGGTCTGGGAATGGAACCCAAGGACATTTGAGCTACACCCCCTGCCCTATTTTTTATTCTTTATTTTGAAACTGGGTCTCACTGAGTTGCAGAGGGCCTCACTAAGTAGCTGAGGCTGTCCGCGAACCGCGATCCTCCAGGTCTCAGCCTCCCGAATGCTGGGATTACAAGCGTGCGCCACCACGCCCGGCTTTTTATATTTTTTTATTTGGAAACAGGGTCTCACTAAGTTGCTGAGAGCCTCACTAAGTAGCTGAGGCTGGCTTCGAACCCATGCGATCCTCCTGTCTCAGCCTCCCAAGTGCAGGGATTATAAGTTTGCGCCACCACGCCTGATTTTTTTTTTTTTTTTTTTTTTTTGGTGGTACTAGGGGTGGAAACCAGAGGCTTTCTACCTTCGGGCTATACTCCCAGACCTTTTTTATATTTTATTTGGAAACAGTGTCTCACTAAATTGCTGAAAGCCTCACTAAGTAGCTGAGGCTGGCTTCGAACCCGTGCGATCCTCCTGTCTTAGCCTCCCATGCGCGGGGATTACAAGCGTGCGCCACCATGCCCAGCAGTGTTTATGATTTTAAAGCCCAGTATCAGCTGGGAGTGATGGCACATACCTATCATGCCAGTACTTGTGAGGATGAGACAGGAGAATACAGGTTCAAGGTTAGCCTTAGCAACTTAGCAAGACCCTGTTTCAAAATAAAAAATAAAATAGTGTTGGGGATGTAGCTCCGATGTAGAATGTTCCTGGCTTTAATACCTCGTACAACCAAAAAAAAAAAAAAAAATTGTGTGTGTGTGTGTGTGTGTGTGTGTGTGTGTGTGTGTGTGTGTGTGTGGCAACCAAGTACTGAGTATTTGGACAG
This sequence comes from Muscardinus avellanarius, assembly GCF_963383645.1. Classification (NCBI taxonomy): domain Eukaryota; kingdom Metazoa; phylum Chordata; class Mammalia; order Rodentia; family Gliridae; genus Muscardinus; species Muscardinus avellanarius. Next base: position 52,943,556 of record NC_137804.1, on the reverse strand, counting down.
CATAGTTTGATGTGGATTTTTTAGGACATGATCCTAGGCGGCAGCACTATGAGTCTCGCCCTTCCTCCTGGGATAACGTGTGGTCTGTTTTAGGAGTCCGTGACCTTTGAGGATGTGGCCGTGAACTTCACCCTGGAGGAGTGGGCTCTGCTCGAACCTTGCCAAAAGCAGCTCTTCAGAGATGTGATGCTGGAAACGTTCGGGAACCTGGCTGCTATAGGTGAGAGTGAGGTCTTTTCCCTGCCTACTCACAGAACAACTGTGACTGGCATGTCAGTATTGTTCAGTGATTTAGAATATGGGAAGAGCATATCTTGGTGAATTTTGCCAGAATTATCACATTGTACCATGAATCTAGCAAGACTGGTGATGTTTCTGCTGTGTTATAATAAGTTGTAATGATTTTTCTGGGTCTGCGTTTTAGGAAAACAGTATGAAAATTGGGCCATTGAGGATGACTACCAAAATTCCTGGAATTTTTATCTGAGGTAATTATATAAGGTAGTTTGAATTTACAGCTAAGAGCAATATTTCTTGTGAATATTGGAGTGATCGAAAATTAGAAAAAGATAGAAATCATACAGATATGTCGAGCTCCAAATTGGTTTAATATTAGTTTACCCCCAAAAATGTATGCAGGCTCAGCATCCATAACCAGTGTCCAAAATCCACCACAAGTGACACTTTTTCTAGTAGTTTATTATACACAAACTTTGTTTCATACACAAATTGTTAAAAATGTTGTAGGGCTAATGTGGGTGTGGTGGTACACACACACCTGTCATCCCAGTTAATTGAGAGGCTGAGGCAGGAGGATTGCAAGTTCAAGGCCAGCCTGGGCAATTTAGGACTACTCCTTCTCTTAGTAAAATAGAAAGGAGGACTGGGGATGGAGCTCAGCGGTAGAGAGTCCCTGGGTTCAATCCCTAGTACCAACAAGAATAATAATAATTATACCAAGCCGGGCATCGTGGCATATGCCTGTAATCCCAGTACTTGGGAGGCTGAGACAGGAGGATTGCAGGTTCAAAGCCAGCCTCAGCAGCTTAGCAAGACCCTGTTTCCAAGTAAAATGAAAGTAGGGTTGGTGTAGCTCAGAGGTGAAACGCCTCTAGGTTCATTACTCCCCAGTACCACAAAAAAAAAAGAAAACAAATAGTAAAACACACCCGCCTGTCATCCCAGTATTTGGGAGGCTGAGACAGGAAGGTCCCAGGTTTGAGGAGCCTCAGCAAATAGTGAGACTCTTGTCAACCTAGCTGACCCTGTTTCAAAACAAAAATAAAACAGGGTTGGGTATGTAGCTGGGTATGTAGACTGCCCCTGGGTTCAATCTCCAGTACCACGTACACACACTAAAAAAGATAATGAACATAAAAAAGTATTGTAGGAAATGACCTTCAGCCCCTGGGTATAAGATATATGAAATGAAAATGAGTTTCGTTGTTTCTCTGGGACCTATCTTCAAGATGCGTTATTGTATGTAGGCAAGTATTGCAAAATCCAAAGTGCATTTTGTCCCATATGTTTTGCATAAGTAGTATTTACTTGTAATTTTTTTTTTTTTTTTTTTTTTTTTTTTTTTTTTTGCGGGTCTGGGGATGGAACCCAGAGGCATTTGACCTCCAAGCTACACACCCTGCCCAATTTTTTATTCTTTATTTTGAAACAGGGTCTCACTTGCGGAGGCCTCACTAAGTAGCGGAGGCTGTCCGCGAACCGTGATCCTCCAGTCTCAGCCTCCCAAATGCTGGGATTACAAACGTGCGCCCGGCTTATTTACTTGTATTTAATGTGACATAGATCTTCATTGGTAACAAAATACATAACTTGGAAGCAACATTAAGAAACCCAGTAGCCAGATGTGGTGGTGCACGCTTGTGATCCCAGCATTTGGGAGGCTGAGACAGGGGGATTGCAGGTTCACAGCCAGCTCCAGCAACTTAGTGCGGCCCTCTGCAACTTAGCAAAGTTAAAAAATAAAAAAATAATAAATATAATAAAAATTAAAAATTAAATAGGGTTGGCTGTGTACCTCAGAGGTACACAGAATTCCCCTGGGTTCATCTCTAGTACCCTCCCCCCAAAAAAAGAAACAGAAACCTAATATAAGCTGGGCATTGTGGTGCATTTCTCTAATCCTATTACTTGGGAGGCTGAGACAGGAGGGATCGCAGGTTTAAGGCCAGCTTCAGCAATTTAGTGAAGCCCTCAACAACTTAGTGAGACCCTGTTTTAAAATAAAAAATAGGGCTGGAGATGTAGTTCAGAGATAGAATGACCCAGTTTCCTGTCGATAGTACCAAAAAAATGAAATCTGATATGAATATTGCTCTTTTGGCAATTTCTGTCCTCAAGTCCTTTTGCAAAAAAAAAAAAGTCTTAGAGGATATAAAATCAGTACTATGGTAAATCATTAACTAACTCTTAGTACTATACTTTTTATTTTTCCCAGAAGTCAAGTAATACAGAGACTTGGCAGTCACAAAGAAGGCATTAAAGGTGATGAAGACTTCAGCTCGATTCTCTATCCTGTTGTGAAGAAGGAAACTATTCCTGGAGTGTGTGCAGAAGTCCTCTTTGGTGACCCGGCCCTACCTGTGCCCCTGACTTACCCTGGACTCACAGCTGATGGTTATCAGGAGTATGGAGAGAAGCCATATAAGTGTAGGGAACATGAGGAAGCCTTCCGTTGTACCCAGTACTTTCAGAACCATGAAAAAACTCACACCGGACAGAAATTCTATCTACGTATGCAAAGTGAGAAAGCCTTTAGGTTTTTCAGGTTTTTTCGAACACATAAGAAAAATTCCACAGGAGAGAAACCCTATGTCTGTAAGCAATGTGGAAAAGCCTTTAGTTCTTACAGCTACCTTAAAAGACATGAACAAATTCACAGTGGAGAGAAACCGTATATATGTAAGCAGTGTGGGAAAGCCTTTAGTTTTCTCCGGTACCTTCAGAAACATGAAAGAACTCACAGTGGAGAGAAGCCTTATGTTTGTAAACAATGTGGGAAAGCCTTTACTTTCCTCAGCTATCTTCAGAAACACGAGAAAATTCACAGTGGAAAGAAACTCCATATGTGTAGGCACTGTGGAAGAGCTTTTCATTGTCTCTATTACCTACAGATACACGAAAGAACTCACACTGGATACAGACCCTATGTATGCAAGCAGTGTGGAAAAGGCTTCCACTCTTCTCGTCACGTTAAAATACATGAACGAATTCACAGCGGAGAGAAGCCCTATGTCTGTAAGCAGTGTGGGAAAGGCTACAGTCATCCCAATTCCTTCAGAAAACACGAGAAAACTCACGCTGAAGAGGGAGCCTACATTTGTAAGCAGTGTGGAAAAGCCTTCAGCGAGTCGACTTCATTTCATAACCATAAAAAAATTCACAATGGCGAAAAGCCTTTCGTGTGTAAGCAGTGTGGGAAAGCCTTCTCTTCTTCACGTTACATTCCAATACATGAAAGGATTCACCGTGGAGAGAAACCCTATATATGTAAGCACTGCGGGAAAGCCTTCAGTTCTTCCACCTACATTCACATCCATGAGAAAAGCCACACTGGAGAGAAGCCCCATGCCTGTGAGCAGTGCGGCAAGGCCTACTATGACCACAGGTCCTTGCGAAAACACGAGCGGGCCCACAGTGAGATAAAAGCCCACGTCTGCAAGCAGTGCGGGAAAGCCTTCAGTTCTTCCACCTACATTCACATCCACGAGAAAAGCCACACTGGAGAGAAGCCCCATGCGTGTGAGCAGTGCGGCAAGGCCTACTATGACCACAGGTCCCTGAGAAGACATGAAAGGACTCACACCGGATTGAAAGACTTTGTGTGCAAGCAGTGTGGGAAAGCCTTCATTTATTCCAGTTCTCTTAAAAAACATGAAAAGACGCACACGGGCGAGAAGCCCTACGTGTGTCAGGAATGCGGGAAAGCCTTCAGCCAGTCCAGTCATATTCTCAAACATCAGAGAACTCACGCTCGGCAGAAGCCCTATGACTGCAAGCAGCGTGGGCGAGTTTTCTCTGCTTACAGTTCCCTTTGATGCCAGGCAAGGATGCGCTGTGGAGAGAATCCCTAAGGGTATAACCAGTTGGGGAATCTTTTCAATCTCCGTAGTCCCTTTAAACACGACCACAGTGGATGGCAGCCATAAATAGCAAATGTAGAGAACTTCATCATCCCGTGAACTTTAATGCAAGCGTGAGGCGCCGTGGTAAGAATCTGTACTGTAAAGGACGTGAGAACACGCATAGTCATCCCGGTGCAGTAGGTATAAAGATCCAGAAATGGAAAAGTTGCGCCCAAATCTTCAGTTGGTCTCTGTGCCAGAAGTTACATTATAGCCCTATGATTGGAATACTCTAAAAGTTCCGTAAAATTGCATCAAGTAGTCCTATAAATGCAATTAATATTTGAGAGTTTGATGCAGAATAATTTGTTTAGGAAATGTATGATCTGAATGAAATATACTAAAATTTATAAATATATTATGTTCATCAGCCACTCTTTTTTTTTTTTTTTTTTTGGCGGGAGGTACTGGAGATTGAACCCTTTTTTTTTTTTTTTTTTTTTGTGGTACTGGGGGTGCAACCCAGAGGCTTTCTATCTCCGGGCTATACTCCCAGACCTTTTCTTTTTATATTTTATTTGGAAACAGGGTCTCAGTAAGTTGCTGAGAGCCTCACTAAGTAGCCGAGGCTGGCTTCGAACCCGTGCGATCCTCCTGTCCCAGCCTCCCGAGCGCGGGGATGACAAGCGTGCCCGCCGCGCCCGGCTCCCTCTTTTTGTTTAGCACGGTCTTTCTAGATTGCTGAGAGTCCCCATTGCTGAGGCTGTGCTCAAGCCTGCGATCCTCCTGTCTCAGCTTCCTAAGTATTAGATTCCAGGCACGCACCACCATGCCTGGCTGTGGTGATGAATTTTTGCACACACTATAACTGAGTGAGTCTTCAGAAAGAGAATTCGCCACATGGTGACATCATTGGTGTCTGTGTTATGGGATGATGGCTTTGCAATGTGTCAGGCGCCTCCCTCGGACATGCCACGGGGTTCATGCAATTCTGCGCTAATCACAGTTCTTATCTACAAGACAAGGTTGCAGTGTATCTTAGAGTAAGGGAAACTTAGTTGATGAAAAGTGGCAGTCCCATTACTGAAGAGGGAAAATTGTCTCCTTTTTTATGGTTCAGAATGTGTTTCGTTCCACCAACTTAGATATGTTTGTACAATAGATCTCTGTTTTTATTTTGGTCCATCCTGGTCAGTAAAAAATACTGCTATCAGAGCCGGGCGTGGTGGCGCACGCTTGTAATCCCAGCTTGTAATCCCAGCGCTTGGGAGGCCGAGACAGGAGGGTCACGTGGGTTCAAAGCCAACCTCAGCTACTTAGTGAGACCCTGTTTTCAAATAAAATATAAAATAGGTCTGGGAGGATAGCCCGGAGGTAGAAGGCCCCTGGGTTCCATCCCTTGTACCACACCAAAAAAAGAAAATACTGCTGTCAGCAGTCTTTTGACACACATCTCTGTGTCTGTCTGTCTGTCTGTCTGTCTGTCTGTCTCTCTCTCTCTCTCTCTCTCTCTCTCTCTCTCCTCTCTCTCTTCCTCCCCCTCCCTCTCTTTCTCTTCCTCCCCCTCCTTCTCTCTCTCTCTTCCTCCCCCTCCCTCTCTCTCCCTCTGTCTCTCTTTTTTGTGTGTGTGATTCTGGGGATAGAACCTAGGGATACTCCCTCTGAGCTAAACCCCAAGCCCTTTCTATTTTTTGTTTTGAATCATAGTCTCACAAGTCTTCTGAGACTGGTTTCCAACCTGTAGCCTTCCTGTCTCAGCCTCCCAAGTGCTGGGATTACAGGTGTGCACCACTGTGCCCACTTACTTGCCAGTTTCTACATTCATACAAAGCTGGCATGGTGGTACATGCCTATGATCCCAGTACTTGGGGAGGCTGAGACAGGTGGATCACAGATTCCAGGACGGCCTTAGCAACATTAAGACTGAGCAACATTGTGAGACCCTATTTCCAAACAATAAAATAAAGGGTCTGGGGGTGTAACTCAGAGGTCGAATGCCTCTGGGTTCAATCTCCAGTACCACAAACACAAATCCATATCATGAATATTAAAATTTGCTTGTGTACGTTATGTGTACAGCAAAAAAACAGTCTCCTACTTTCACATTCAAAGATCAAATTCAGCCGGGCATGGTGCACACGCTTGTAATCCCCTGTGTTTGGGAGGCGGAGACAGGAGGATTGCACAGGTTAGAAGCCAGCCTCAGCTACTTAGGCTCAGCAACTTAGACCCTGTTTCCAAATAAAATATAAAATAGGTCTGGGAGTATAGCCCTGAGGTAGAAAGCCCCTGGGTTCCACCCCCATTAACACCAAAAAAATAAAAACAAAGATCAGATTCAGTATCTTTGTCTCTCTTTTTTTCCCCCCAGTACTGGGGATGGAAACCAGGGGCATTCTACCTCCAAGCGACACCCACAGCCCTATTTTTTTATTCTTTATTTTGAAACAGGGTTTCACTGCATTGCAAAGGGCCTCACTAAGTAGCTGAGGCTGGCCACAAACCGTGAACCTCCTGTCTCAGCCCCCCAAATGCTGGGATTACAAGTGTGCACCACCACACCCAGCTTTTGTGTCATTTAACTCCTTAATGTTGGTGTGAAACAGATGAATTACTTGGAATGGCAAGTAGAGGCCTATGGCCAGTGACTGCAAGATCAGGCCTACCTTGAGCTGGCAAAGGGAGGGTCCTGCAGTTCCCTCCGGGCATCCAGGCAGCTGTCTCCTGCAGGTGACCCCAGATTCCTCTCAGCAGCTGCATAGGAGTGTTGACAGACAAGCTGAGCACTGAGAAGCAGGAGGCCCACATGCAGATGCTGTTTAGAATCCAGCCCCTCTCTGAGATTGGAACACTGGTTTCCCTGGGTCAGTGGTTTTTATAGGTTATTTCTTGCATATAGAGAGCTGCTGGAGTCAATCATTAACTTGTATAGATGAAGAAAATCTGAAAGCCAGACTTAGACTCAGTCTCCTAGACAAAGGGTTGTTTTGTTGTTGCTGGTTTTTGCAGTATTGTACTGGGGATGGAACCCAGGGGCATTGTACCTCCAAGCTACACCCCAGTCCTATTTTTTTTTTTAGTCTTTTTTTTTTTTTTATCTCTTGAAACAGGGTCTGAGTTGCAAAGGGCCTCATTAAGTAGCTGAGGCTCTTTGCCAACCATGATCCTCCTATCTCCACCTCCCAAACGCTGGGATTACAAGTGTGCGCCACCATGCCCAGGATAGACAGAGGGTTTCTGAATTTGACATTTTCCTTAGGTCAGAGCCTTAATGTGACTCTAGGTGATGAGTCCTTCCAAGGTGTGAAAGGACTGAATTTTCACTTTTGTGTGTGTGTGTGTGTGTGTGTGTGTGTGTGTGTGTGTGTGTGCGCGGGTTTGGGGATGGAACCCAGGGGCATTGGACCTCTGAGCTATACCCCCTGCCCTTTTTTTTTTTTTTTTTTTTGGTGGTACTGGGGGTGGAACCCAGAGGCTTTCTACCTCCAGGCTATACTCCCAGACCTTTTTTTATATTTTATTTGGAAACAGGGTCTCACTAAGTTGCTAAGAGCCTCAATAAGTAGCTGAGGCTGTCCGTGAACCACAATCCTCCAGTCTCAGCCTCCTGAATGCTGGGATTACAAGCGTGCGCCACCACGCCCGGCTCACAATTTTCATATTCTGAGGAGACAGCGGGGCACAGTGACCTTCCAGAGTGACATCCTTAGGTGTCCATGCCTTAGCAATAGGGAGGGACACTGGTCCTCTTTTTGGGTTTTCTTTTTTTTTTTTTTGTACTGGTGATTGAACTTAGGAGCATTCTACCTCTGAGCTACACCCTCACCCCTATTTTATTTTTATTTTGAAACAGGGTCTTGCTAGGTTGATGAATCTCACTACTTGGTAAGGCTGGCATGAGTCTGTGATCCTCCTGTCTCAGCTGCCAAATACTAGAATTACAAGCACGGGCCACCATTTCCTGCCAATGACTTTTTTTCCCCCTTGTACCAAGAATCAAACCCAGGGCCTTAAGTATGCTAGGGAAACACTCTACCACTAAGCTACATCCCCAGCCCTCTTTATTTTATTCATTTATTTATTTTTGGTACTGGGGTTTGAACCCAGGGACATTCTACCACCGAGCTACACCCCTAGCCCTTTTTATTATTTTGAAACAGGGTCTCACTGAGTTGCTGAGTAACTCAGAACCTGCAATCCTGTATCAGCCTCCCAAGCACTGGAATCATAGGTATATGCCACCATGCCCAGCCTCAGGCCCTCCTTTCTGTTTCCCTGGTGTGGTATGAGCTCAATAGTCATATCCTTGGGATCCTATCTCTGGAACTTCCTAAGCACATGTATGTTCCCAGTTGGGGTCCCAGGAGGTATCTCCAAGGGAAACCTCAATTCAGATTCTCACCACAGTTTAGTTTTGGGCATTGAAAGTTGTGTCCAGGGGTGTTCTACCTCCAAGCTACACGCTCAGTCCTCTATTTTTTACTTTGGAACAGAGTCTCACTAAGTTCCTGAGGCTGGCCTTCAGCCTGTGAACTTCCTGTCCCTGCCTCCTGATATTGGGTTTATTGGCACGTACTATGCCACTGCACTCCACAACAGGATAGAACTAAAGGATTAGTTAGCATGGACAGAAAGATTTGTTGTAAAAGTCATAAGGACACAAACTGGGCTTGGTAGTGCATACTTACAATCCCAGTACTTGGGAGGCTGAGCAGATTCACAACCAGACTCAGCAGTGTAGCAAGGCCCCCTCCGCAACTTGGTGAGACCCTGTTTCAAAATAAAATAGGGCTGGGGAGGGCAGTGTAGCTCAGCGGTAGAAGGAATGCCCGAGTTCAATCCCCAGGACCAAACACATACACAGAGGGTGTCGGAGAGGTGCTCTGGGTACGCCTGCCTGGGAAAGGGCAGGACTTTGGAGGCCTTGGACACCTTAGAAGTTTGCAGCGTTTAGTGCCTCTGCCATAGTTTTTTGTTTTTGTTTTTCATCAGTACCTGTAGTAATTTCTAACTCCTCCAGTGGCGGGGGTATTCCTGGTCAAGCAAGCATGCTGGACGGGTGGGGGCATTTTGGACCTGGGCTGCAGTTTAGGCGCACTTAGCTTGCCCAATCAGGTGTTACGGTTCTCTGGGCTCTATCTGCCAGTTCAGCCACTCCTGGTACCTTTTTTTTCTTTTTCTTTTTTTGGGGGGGTGGTGCTAGGGTTCCTGGTAGCCCTTCTACCTCCGGCTACACTCCCAGACCTAAATACACACACACACACACACACACACACACACACACACACACATATATGTGTATATATATATATATATATATATATATATTATTATTATTATTATTTTAATGGTTGCTCCTAACCAGCGCGATCCTCCTGTCTCCGCCTCCCAAGCCAGGGGATTACAAACGTGCGCCACCACGCCCGGCTTACCTTTCTTTTTTATTTACCCCATTTTGGGGGGAGGAGCAGGAAGAGCTTGTTGCAGGAGGTTTTGGTCCATGGATAACAAGAAGCAGACGCGGGATTGGGACATGGCAGGTCTTATTCACCGGTGAGGCTGAGAGCGCCAAGCTCTGAGCCCCTGAGCTTTGAACATGCAAGTTCTTTTATACAACTGGTAACTTTCAGAAGGGAGGGGTGAGCGTGAGGTGTGTTTTGCCTCGCACATGCAAGATGCAGAAGCAGAACAGCAGTTCGTCTGTGCATTGTGTCTCTTTTCTCTAGCAGTCGTGTTTCTTACCTTGCAGTTTTAGCTGCCCAGAGAGGCCCAGCTTTGTTCGTCTTGAGAGAGGGTCTGGGAAAAGGGCCTTATTCTGAGTTCTGAGGCTTCGAGCCAAGAGCTGTTCTCAAGAACATAGCTGGGATCCTGCCTCCAGCCTACTGAGTAGTGAGAAGACGGTGTCACTTCACGTCCTGCTTAAAATTAATTATCCCAAGGCTGGGTAGGTCAGGACCCGGGCGGGAGCCTGGGCTGGGAAACACAGAAGCTGGGGTCCGCCGCTAGGCGCCACCCCGCCGGGGAGCGGGCCTCCGTGCTGTCACTCAGGCCGGGGGGCGGGCCTTCCGCCGGCCCTTTCCGGAAGCAGGGGCGGGACTTCTCGGGACAGCACTTCCGGTCTGCGGCACTCAGCGCCTGGGGGCGTCTGGCCGCGGAGCTGGGAGGCCGGTTGCTCATCGCCCGGCGCCCTCCGACGACGACGCGCTGTATCGGGAGGACTTGGCTGCCCTCGACGCCGGGAATGGTGCGTGTGCCGCCGGGCGAGGAGGGCTGGGAGGGCGCGGGCGTCGCTGGGGACGAGTGTGGCCGGGAGACCCGCTGGGGCGGCCGGGGCGGGCCTCCCTGGCCCCTCCCAGGTTACGCTTTTCCCCTGAGCCTTTCGGATGTGTGGGGAGCAGGTGTCACACCCACGGGCCGCCCCCCAGCAAGCCTCTCGCCAGGCGTGGGAGGCCTGCACCCGGTCCCTCCGTGTCCCTCCAGCGAAAAACCTTGGAGGGCTGGCGTGGGGGCGCACGCCTGGAGTCCCAGTTCTTGGGAGGCTGAGACAGGAGGATCACGGTTTCGATGCCAGCCTCAGCAACTTAGCGAGGCCCCCAGCAACTTGGTGAGACCCTATTTAAGAAGGGGGGCCTGAGGGTGTAGCTCGGCTTGAGAATGCAAGGGTTCAATCCTGAGCCAGTCAGTTCTCGCCCTCCTCTCCCCCCCATACACACACACACACACACACACACACACACACACACACACACATTTTTGTCCTTAACCAGGGTTTCCATTACTCCTATACATTTTGGTGGTCACGTAGTTAGATGCTGGTATTGAGGGGACAAGATTAAAATAATTCGCAGCCAGCCTCAGATCCTTCTGTCTCAGCCTCCCAAGTGCTGGGACTACTAGCGTGGGCCACTACCCCTGACTCCTATTTTATTTTTTATTTTGAAACAAAGTCTCACTGAGTTGCAAAGGACCACACTAAGTTGCTGAGGCTGGCCTTGCACCTCCAATTCTCCTATCTCGGCTACCCAAGTACTGAGATTACAAGTGGGCGCCACTACACCTGGCTGGATATTTTCTCTTTTAAAAGGAGTGGTGGAACCCAGCATGGTGGCACACACTTGTAATCTCAATATTAAGGAGGCTGACACAGAAAGATCACAGGTTTGCGGCCAGCCTCAGGAACTTGTGAGGCCCTCTGCAACTTAATGAGACCCTGTTTCAAAAACAAAAGAAAAATTGGGTTGAGGGTGGAGCTCAGAGGTAGAATGCCCCTGGATGCAATCCCTAGTAACACACACACGCGTGTGCACGCGCACACACACACACACACGGATTGTGGCAACACATACCTGTAATCCTAGTACTTTGGAAGCTGAGACAGGAGGATTGCAGGAAGGCTAGCATCAGCAACTTAATGAGGCCCTCCACAACTTAGACCTTGTTTCAAAATAAAAAAAATAAGCCAGGTGTGGTAGCACACACTTGTAATCCCAGTACTTGGGAGGCTGAGACAGGAGGATCACAGGTTCGTGGCCAGCCTCAGCTACCTAGTAAGGCCCTGTCTCAAAGAATACAAAATAGGGCTGGGGGTGTATCTCAGAGATAGAATGCCCCTGGGTTCAATCCCAGTACTGCAAAACAAACAAGTAAATAAATAAATAGTGCTTACTGAGGCTGAACAGGACTTTGACGGGAGCATTATAACAGGGGAAGCCTCAACTGCGAGGTCTGCAGAAGTCTCAGTAGTGGGACAGAGAAGGCTTTTCTTTCTAGGGAGGAGCAAAGAAGCAGTAGAAAGAAGGTGGGAGAGGAGAGGACGGTGAGAGGTGGAAAGTCAGCTCTTGCTCAGGGAAACTTCCCCCAAAGTCAGCACGTCCAGGCCAAAAGCGGGTCAGATGGAGCCCGGCAGGCAGGAGAGAAACCTAAGTTTGGTTAACAAGATTTGGTTCGTACTAATCAGTTCAAATTAACTGGCTAGTTTTATCCAGGTTGTTAAAGTTGTCGGCATGGAATTGCTTGTAATATTCCTATGTTCTTTTAATGTTCGTGGGGTTGGTGTCAGTGGCTCCTCAGATATTGGTTATTCCTGTGTTTTCTCACTTTGTCAGTTAGTTTAGCTGAGGTTTTGCGTTTTCAGAGAAACAGGTTTTGGCTCTGTTGACTTCCTTTGTGACTAGGGATTGAACCCAGGGTCATTCTACCCTCAAACTACACCCCTAACCTTTTTTTTTTTTTTTAATTTTGAAACAGGGTCTTGCTAAAGGTCTTGCTAAGTTACTGAGGCTGTGGTCTCAAACATGTGATCCTCCTGTCTCAGCCTCCCAAGTACTTGTGGATTTTACTTTAATTTGCTCTTTGTATTTTCCTTCATTTGTCCTCTTTTTCACTGTTTGAATTGGAATCAGCATGCTTTTATTCCTTTAGTTTTCCAGAGTAGAAGTTTATTTAGATATTTATTCTTTTTTAATATGTTCTTCATTGCTTTTTTTTTATATTTTTATTTATTTTTTGGTAGTACTGGGGGTGGAACCCAGGGACTTTCTACCTCCAGGCTATACTCCCAGACCCATTTTATATTTTATTTGAAAACAGGGTCTCACTAAGTTGCTGAGAGCCTCACTAGGTAGCTGCTGCTGGCCTTGAACCTGCGCGATCCTCCTGTCTCAGCCTCCCAAGTGCGGGGATTACAAGCATGGGCCACTACGCCCGGCTCATTCATTGCTTTAAATTTCTTCCTAAGCAGTGCCCTTCATATATTCCCAACATTTTTATAAGATGTATGTTCACTTTGATGTACTTTGAAAAATTTAAATTTCTGTTGACTCCTTTTTTTTTAACTGGAGTTTGAACCCAGCTACATTTTACCTCTGAGCTACACTCCCAACCCTTTTGCTGAGGCTGCTGAGATCTTCCTGTCTCAGCCTCCCAAGTACTGGGATTATAAGCTTGTGCCCCCATGCCCAGCTTGAATGAGCATTTCTTAAAATACCAATTCTCAAGACTGTTGACATTAAGTCTACGATACACACTAGGTAGTAGGACTTTGATACATGATTGCTGTGTGTGTGTGTGTGTGTGTGTGTGTGCGCGCGCTACTGAGGATTAAACCCAGGAACATTCTATTTCTGAGCTCTACTTCCAGCACTATGTTATTCTTATTTTGAAACTGGGTCTCACTGACTTGCAGAGGGCCTCACTAAGTTAAGATGCCGAGTCTGGCCGTGAACCTGTGATCCTTCTGTCTCAGTCTCCTAAGTTCTCTACCAGGATTCCAAGCCTGCACCACCATGCCGAGCGGACACGAGCTTACCTCTCATACCAGGAGACATCAGGGATGCCCGGCCGCACATCTGAATTCACCAATGAGAAAGGTGTTCCCATTGTGCGGCCTCTATATGGCAGTGTTCAAATTTAGCATCAGAGAAGCTGTGTGAGAGGACTCGAGCGTGGACAGAGAGAAAGAATGAAGCGCCAGGTGTGGTTATATAATAAGAAAAAAGGATCTGACACCCAAGTCATGCAGTAAACGCTCAGAGTCCACAGCCGTGCGACTTTGTTATGTATGGAGTGTAGGCCACCGGGGGCCGTCCGTCCGTCTCCCTCTTCCTCCTGAACACATATTTGGGGCTTGTAGGAGTCGGTGACCTTGGAGGACGTGGCTGTGTGCTTCTCCGTGGAGGAGTGGGCTCTGCTGAGTCCTTCCCAGAAGAAGCTCTACCGAGATGTGATGCAGGAAATCTCCCGGAACCTGGCCGCCGTGGGTAAGGGTGACTCGATCCTTCCCTCAGTCATTTAGGGAACGGATGCTCCTTGCTTATCGGCGCTGCTTGACGATTTGCTCCGCAAGCCTCCTTCTCCCTCTCCTCCTTCCTCCCCAGTCCTCTTCCACTTTTCCGCTGGTCTCTCTTCTCATTTATTGGAAGAGCCTTTTGTTATCTGAAGTGCCTTATGTTTCCAATATTCTCTTTAGCTTCCACACATAAGCAAAAACATAGAACCCTTGTCTTTTTTTTTTTTTTTTTGGTACTGGGGATGAAACCCTTCTACCTCCGGGCTATACTCCCAGACCCATTTTTATATTTTTCTTTGGAAACGGGGTCTCTTAAAGCAGCAAGGCTGGCTTCGAACCTGCGTGATCCTCCTGTCTCCGCCTCCCAAGCCGGGGATTACAAGCGTGCGCCACCATGCCCGGCTTGTTCTTTATTTTGAAACCGGGTCTCACTGAGTTGCAGAGGGCCTCACTAAGTAGCTGAGGCTGTCCGCGAACCGCGATCCTCCGGTCTCAGCCTCCCGAACGCTGGGATTACCAGCGTGCGCCGCCGCGCCCGGCTCCCCCTTGTCTTTCTGAGGCTAGCTCATCTCACTTAGCCTAATATTCTCCAGTTCCATATTCATTTTCCTGCAATTAACATAATTTTGTTCTTTTTTTTTTTTTTTCCTTGTGATGCTGGGGATTCAACACAGGGGTATTCTACCTCCAAGCTGTACCTCCAGCCCTATGTAATTTTTTATTAGGAAACAGGGTCTTGCTACGTTGCTGACAACCTCACTAAGGTGTTGAGGCCAGTTTCGAATCTGCAAACCTCTTGTCTCAGCCTCCAAGCGCTACGACTACAGGCACCAACCACCTTGCCCAGCAATTTTGTTCTTCTTTATGGCTGAGTAAAATACCATTGTGTGAGCCAGGTGTGGTGAAATCCTAGTACTTAGGAGACAGAGACAAGACAGGAAGATCACAGCTCTGAGACCAGCCTCAGTGATTTAGTGATACTCTCAGCAACCTAGTGAAACTCTGTTTCAAGACAAAGAATAAAAAGGGCTGGGGCTCTAGATTGGAGGCAGAATGCCCCTGGTTCAGTGTCCAGAACCACACACACAAAACAGTTGCACTGTGCATAAATACCACATTTTGTTTGCTCTTTATATGTTAGTGGACATGTAGGTTAGTTCCATGATTTAACTACTGTGAATTCTGTTGCTATAAACAAAGATATGCATGTCTGGCTACAGTATTCTGACTTTAATTCTTCCTTTTTGTTTTAGTGGGTTTAAAATCAGGGGAATTTTTCTGAGCCACACCCACAGTCCTATTTTATTTAATTAATTTATTTATCAATTTATTTATTTATTTTTGCTAGAATCCAGGGGTGTTCTACCTATAAGCTACACCTCCAGTACCTATCCCAAGTACTAGGATTATAGGCATGCACCACCACGCCTGGCTATTTTTTATTTCAAAAGAGTCTTACTCCATTCCTAAAGTTCTTCCGAAGTTGCTGAGGCTGGCCTCAAACCTGTGATCCTTCTGTCTCAGTCTCCCAAGTACTAGACTTACAGGTGTGTACCACCACACCCAGCTTAGTGTTAAATTTTTTGAGTTCTAGAATATGAAAAGAGAATACTAGCCTCGCATAATGATGTGTTTCTATAATCCCAGTACTTAAGAGGCTAAGACAAGAGGATCACAGGTTCAAAGCCAGCCTCAGTATCTTAGCAAGGCCTTCAGCAACTTAGCAAAATGCTGTTACCATAATAATAATAATGAAGAAGAAGGAGGAGGAGGAGGAGGAGGAACCACCAGGCATGGTAGAACACGCTTGTAATCCCAGCATTTGGGAGGCTGAGAAAGGAGGATCACGGTTCGCAGCCAGCCTTAGCTACTTAGTTAGCCACTTAGTGAAGCCCTTTGCGACTCAGTGAGACCCTGTTTCAAAATAAAGAACAAAAAATTGGGCTGGAGTTGTAACTTGGAGGTAGAACGCCCCCGGCTTCCATCCCCAGTACTGCAAAAAGAAAAAGAAGAAAAAATAGGCTGGTCATAGCAGCACATGCCTATAATTCCAGTACTTGGGAGGCTGAGACAAGAGGATCACAAGTTGGCAGCCGGCCTTAGCAACTTGGTGAGGCCCTCTGCAACTTAGTGAGACTCTGTTTCAAAATAAAGAATAAGATAGGGCTGGGGTTATAGCTCGCTGATATAATGCTTCTGGGTTCAATCACCAGTACTACAAAAATAAAAATAAAAAAGGCAATGCTTCGGTGTATAAATTTGTCATGGTCATAATGTAATATGAACCTACAACCTTAATTTTTTTTTTTTTTTTCGGGTCTGGGGATGGAACCCAGGGGCATTTGACCTCTGAGCTACACCCCCTGCCCTGTTTTTAAGAAACAGGGTCTCACTGAGTTGCAAAGGACCTCACTAAGTAGTTGAGGCTCTCCGTGAACCACGATCCTCCAGTCTCAGCCTCCCAAATGCTGGAATTACAAGCGTGCACCACCACGCCCAGTTTATAATTATTTTTTCATCGGTGCATTGTAGTCATGCATCTTAATGGGAAATAAGACGGTAGAGACATAACGTGCACACATCATTCATTTGGCCCTTCCCCAGTTCCCACCCCATTTCCTCCCCACTGCCTCCTCATGTTTGGCTTAGTTATTGACTTTGATGTTTGTGAATGTACGTCATGTACATTAGGAGATTTCCCTCTTCCCATTACCCCCTTAGTTAGGTCACCCTATTTGTTCATGTATGGTTTCTCCTTCTTTGTCTAGAGTTCCTCCTATGACCCTTTTTTCTCCTGCGCTTCTGCATATTAGGGAGAGCATCTGATTTTTTACTTTTATGACTCATTAATCTCTCACTTAGTATAATGTTCTCTAGTTCCATCCATTTCTCCAAAAATTTTGTTCTTTTTTTTATGGCTGAGTAGAATTCCATTGTTTTGTAATCCATATATATCCCATAATTTTGTAATCCAGTCATCTGTTGATGGACATCTTGGCTGGTTCCATAGTTTGGCAATTATGAATTGTGTGGCTATGAACATAGATATGCATGCACTAGTTTGGTAGTCAGGTTTCCATTCTTTTGGGTAAATACCCAGAAGTGTTATTGCTGGATCATATGATACGTTTGTTCCCTTTCTTCTGAAGCTCCCCCATACTGTTTTCTAACATGATTACACTAATTACAATTCTACCAACAGTCTATTAGAGTTCCTATTTCTCCACATCCTCACCAGCATTTGTTGTCGTTTGTGGGTTTTTTTTGTTTTTGTTTTTGTTTTGTTTTGTTTTTGTTTTGTTTTTTGTGGTACTGGGGTTCCTGGAAACCCTTCTACCTCCGGGCTACACTCCCAGACCCATTTTTATACTTTTTTATATGGAAACAGGGTCTCTTAAGCCAGCACAGATGGCTTTGAACCTGCGCCATCCTCCTGTCTCCGCCTCCCAAGTGTGGGGATTACAAGTGTGCGCCACCACGCCCAGCTGTTGTTTGTAGGTTTTTGTTTGTTTGTTTGTTTGTTTGTTTTGTGGGTCTGGGGACGGAACCCAGGGGCATTCGACCTCCAAGCTACACCCTCTGCCCTAATTTTTATTCTTTTATTTTGAAACCGGGTCTCACTGAGTTGCAGAGGGCCTCACTAAGTAGCTGAGGCTGTCCAAGAACCGCGATCCTCCGGTCTCAGCCTCCCGAATGCTGGGATGACAAGCGTGCGCCACCACTCCCGGCTTTGATGTTTGTGTTTTTAATGATTGCCATTCTAGTTGGAGTTAGGTGAAATCTTAGGGTAGTTTTGATTTTAATCTCTCTGACTACTAATGATGTTGAACATTTTTTCATACATTTATTGACCATTTTAATTTCTCTCTCTCTCTCTCCATATATATATTTATTTGGTGGTACTGGGGTTCCTGGAAGCCCTTCTACCTTAGGGCTACACTCCCAGACCTATTTTATATTTTTATTTGGAAACAGGATCTCTTAAGCAAGCGTGGCTGGCTTCGAACCTGCGCGATCCTCCTGTCTCTGCCTCCCAAACGTGGGGATTACAAGCGTGTGCCACCACGCCCGGCTATAATTTTTTATAATGTATAATTCATAATTATTTTTCTGGGTCTACATTTTAGGACAAAAATGGAAAGGCCAAAACATTGAAGATGAGTACAAAACTCCCAGGAGAAATCTAAGGTAATTGCGCTTACAAGAGAAAGCAGTGTTACTCAAGAAGTTTTGAATGACAGGAGATAGTCAAGCTGAGCATGGTGGTGAACACCTGTAATCCCAGGACTTGGGAGGAATAAGACAAGAGGATCACAGTTCAAGGCCAGCCTCAGCAACTTAGCCAGGCCTTCTGCAACTTAGTGAAACCCTGTTTCAAAATAAAAATAAAATTAAGCTGGGTTTGTAACTCAGGTAGAATGTTCCTGAGTGATTCAATCCCTAGTACTACCAAAAAAAAAAGTATGAAATTATTTTCAGGCTTTGGATATAAAGTATATATAAAACAAATGAATTTCATGTTTATACTTGGAACTCATCTTTAAGACTTTTTTTTTGGTGGTACTGGGGGTAGAACCCAGGGGCTTTTCTACCTCCGGGTTATACTCCCGTGTCAGTGTCTAGTGCCCTGGAGACCTAAGGGTAAGGCCGATTCACGGGACACAGGGGATTCAGGTTTCATGTACACCGCATGTTTTATTGAAAGGGCAATCAGACTTTTATAGAGAAAGCTTCCGTGGGATCCATAGACAAATTAACTATTTTAGACATTACAAGGTTATCTTCAAGCAACAATGGATGTGTGTGAGTAAAGCCAAAGGACTAGTCTCAAAGCAACTTTTTGTTTTACAATTAGTAGCAAAGAACTCCTGTGACCGCTCTTAACATCTCAAGCTGTTTATCGTACCAGTAAGTTTTCTGAGAGATGTCTGTGCTGGGAAGGACATTCAGAGAGAGGGCCGGAGCTGCTTCCGACCTCGAAGGCAACTGGGCAAGACTCAGCTCACTGATTAGAGGAAGTGTGCTCGCCTCCCAGCCTGGCATTCCAAGCTGCTTCTCAGGAGCCAGAGTTGCTTCCTTAACCCCTCAAGCAGGAGCCTGCATCTCAGTGCTCTCACATACTCCCAGACCTATTTTATACTTTATTTGGAAACAGGGTCTCACTAAGTAGCTAAGAACCTCACTAAGTAGCTGAGGCTGGCTTTGAACCTGTGTGGTCCTCCTGTCTCAGCCTCCCAAGCGCTGGGATTACAAGTGTGCACCCACCCACACACACCCCGGGTATCTTTGAGATATGTAAACATGTATTTGCAATTTGTGTGTGTGGTACTATGGAATGAACCCAAGGCACTCTACCTCTGAGCTACCCCACTGCCCTGTTTTATTTTGAAACACTGTCTCACTAAGTTGCTGAGAATATCCTCAAACCTGCAATCTTCCTGTCTCAGCCTCCCGATTACTGGGATTACAGGTGTATGTCATCCTGCCCGGCTTCTACTACCTATTAATATCAAAGCATTAATTGGTCCAGTGTGGTGGTGCAAGCCTGTAGTCCTAGTGCTTTTGAGGCTGAGAGAGGAGCGTGGCAGGTTTGAGGGCTGCTTAGCAATTTAGTGAGATCCTATTATAAATTTTTTTTTTTTTTTTGGTGGTACTGGGGATGGAACCCAGAGGCTTTCTACCTCTGGGCTATACTCCCAGACCTATTTTATAGTTTATTTGGAAAGAGGGTCTCACTAAGTTGCTGAGAGCTTCACTAAGTAGCTGAGGCTGGCTTCGAACCTGTGTGATCCTCCTGTCTCAGCCTCCCAAGCGCGGGGATTACAAGCGTGCGCCACCACGCCCGGCTGATCCTACTATAAATTTTAATTTTGTACTTGTAATACTAGGGATGAACCAAGGGTCATTCTACCCCCAAGCTACACCCCAGCCTGATTTTTTGAAACAGCCTCATTAGGTCGATGAGAGTCGTCCTGCTTGCTAAGTCTCCTTGAACTTGTGATCCTCTTGTCTCCGCCTCCTGGGATTACAGACATGCGCCACCTTATCCGGCTAAAAAACAAATTATTTTAAGGGCATGGAAGTGTAGCTTGGAGGTAGAATGGCCCTAGACTGCCAATAAAATAAAATCATTACTAAAGAAATGTAATGTGCTGCTCCTTTATTACAGAATCCAAGTGACAGAGAAAATCCGTGAACATAAAAAAAGTAGACAGTGTGGAGACGTGCTCAGGCAAACTCCAGATTGTATCCTGAACAAGAGAACTCTTCCTGCAGTAAAATCGCATAGAAGCCGTGTGTGTGGGAAAGTGGCTGTTGGTCATCCATCCAGTAAGAGGCACAACACTCCTGACTCCAGACACAGGCGACGTAAGTATCAGAAGTACGAAGAGAAACCCTATAAATGTGAGAAGTGCGAGAAAGCCTTTCGGTGGCCCAGTTGCCTTCGAGATCATGAGAAGACCCACTCTGGGGAGAAACCTTACGTGTGTAAGCAGTGTGGGAAGGGCTTCAGCCTTCCCATCTACTGTCGAAGACACGCAGAGACTCACACCAGGAAGAAACCCTACGTGTGTGAGCAGTGCGGACAGTCCTTCAGATGTCCCAGCTTCCTCCAGATCCACGAGAGAATTCACACTGGAGAGAAACCCTATGCGTGTACGCACTGTGGGAAAGCCTTCACTCGCGCCAGCACTCTTCGAATACATGAAAGAAGTCACAATGGAGAGAAGCCTTATGTGTGTAAGAGCTGTGGGAAAGCGTTCAGAGAGTACAGTAAAATGCAGCGACACGAAGCGATCCACACTGGGAGGAAGTCCCACGTATGTAACCACTGCGGGAAAGCCTTCAAGGGCTCCAGTTACTTTGAAAAACATAAAAAGATTCACACTGGAGAGAAACCCTATATGTAGAATATGGGAAGGTTTCACCTAATCATTACAGCACACAGGAGAAGGGCGAGGACCTGTGTCAGTGTGAATCGTGGGAATGTCTCTAGTCATCTTGGTTATAATGTTTTTCTGGTGTGTGTGTGTGTGTGTGTGTGTGTGTGTGTGAGAGAGAGAGAGAGAGAGAGAGAGAGAGAGAGAGAGAGAGAGAGAGAGAGAGAGATAGAGATAGATAGATATAGATATAGATACACTGGGGATTGAACCCAGGGGCACTCTACTTCTGAGCTACACACCCAGTGCTATTTCATTTTGAAACAGGGTCTCACTCAATTGATAAGTCTCTTTACTTACTGGGGTTGTCCTTCACCCTGTATCCTGTCTCAGCCTCCCGAGTACTGGGATGACAGGCGTGCACTGCCACACCCAGCTATCTTGGATAGAAAAGAACACAGGAGACAACCCTCTTCAGTGGAACATGTGTGCACTTTGTCCACGTGTGAGGATGCACACTGAGTCAGAACCCAGTAAGCAGGAAAATGACAAGAAAGTTGTCTTCTGTGACAACAGTTTGGAAGTCCCATGAAAGTCCCTCGTGTCGGCGGGCGTGGTGCTGCAGGCGTGCAGGGACCCAGGACCATCGTGTGTTTTCTGGCAGCCTAGTCGCCAAACTCTAAAAACAAAGGGCTGGCCCTGAGTGCAGCTAAGAATCCTGAAGACAGGACTTAGTGTAACTTGGACCTGCCCAGGCGACTCAAGTCCTGCCCGACAGAAGGCTGTGGGTCTAATGTCCTTGTAGATTATTGTATGGAGCTTACCTCGGTCCTCTTCTATGTTCTGCCTCTGAAGTTACTTTTGTATTAATACATTAAAACTCTTTGTTCTACTTACCCAGATAAGCCTCTAGCTGCTATATTATTAATAAAGACAGAGTGGCAATCAGCCCTCTCCTTGCAAATGTGTGTTTCTTTTTTCTTTTCTTTTTTTTTTTTCAGTACTGGGGATGGAATCCAGGGGCATTCTAACTCTGAGCTACACCCCCAGCTTTTTTTTTTTTTTTTTTTTTTTTACAGGTTTGGGGATGGAACCCAGGGGCATTCGACCTCCGAGCTCCACCCTTTGCCCTATTTTTATTTATTCTTTTTTTTCTTTTTGAAACAGGGTCTCACTAAGTTGCAGAGGGCCACAATAAGTAGCTGAGGCTGTCCACAAACCGCAATCCTCTGGTCTCAGCCTCCCAAATGCTGGGATCACAAGCGTGCGCCACCACGCCCGGCTCCCAGCCTTTACTTATTTATTTATTTATTTATTTATTTATTTATTTATTTATTTATTTTTGGTACTGGGGTTCCTGGAAACCTTTCTACCTCCACGCTACACTCCCAGACCTATTTTTTTTTTATATTTTTTATTTGGAAACAGGGTCTCTTAAGCCAGCGAGGCTGGCTCCGAACCAGCGCGATCCTCCTGTCTCCGCCTCCCAAGAGGGGATTACAAGTGTGCGCCGCCACGCCCGGTTCCCAGCCATGTTTTTGACTCTTTGTTTTGAAACAGGTTCTCACTGAGTTGCAGAGGCCCTTCACTAAGTAGCTGAGGCTGTCCTTAAACCACGATCCTCCTGTCTCAGCCTCTGGAATGCTGGCGTTACAAGCATGCGCCACCACGCCAGGTTTATGTGCGAGTTTCCTAATTGGAGACCATTCATCTCTACGAAGATGACTGCTTGAAGTGCTGTGGAGCATAACATTTGGTGACCCCAACTGATCTTCAACTTTGGCAAGAAAGGTGAGTACAATAACAGAGAACTCTTTGTAGGGAAATACCCTGCTGGACAGGATATCCTTGCCAAAGATAATATGGACCAAAATTTGACTCAGAAACAAAAGTTATATTAAAAAAAAAAAACATCAGTCCTATCATGGGTAACAATCTGGACAATGAATAACAATGTTATATAAAACAGGTTTTTTTTTTCAGCTCATTATTATAATCCATTATTATCCATGGTTCCCAGATAGAGGAGCCTCAACTCTTAAGAGTATGGGGGCTAGTCAGAGCAGCTCCCTACCTTCTCCATATTCGTCCGGGGGCCCTCAGCCTCACTAAAGGGCAAGTTGCATTTTCATACTTGCCCTCAGCCCCACTCGAAGTGAATTGCCTCCTCCTTTTCCCGCTCCTCCTCGGCCATCTCCACCGGCTTTGCCGTCTGCCCTTCTCCCTTATGGAGATTTCGAAAGATTGGAGCCCGTGGTGGTGTCTGATGCAGAGTCTGCCTCGTGGTGAGAAGTGATCACATAAAACTTTGTTTCAGCGTCATTCTGATTGGTGGACCTTGCCCCAGGCATCCCTCTCTATAGAAACATGTTTATGTCCGTTGTCTTATACTTGTGTTACTAACAAAACAGGTATCTGTAACGGTTTATATTTTAATATCTGGAACTTTATTTTATTTTATTTATTTATTTATTTTTTTTTGGTGGTACTGGGGTTCCTGGAAGCCCTTCTACCTCCAGGCTACACTCCCAGACCTATTTTTGCATTTTTATTTGGAAACAGGGTCTCCTAAGCCAGCGCGCGCGGCTGGCTTCGAACCTGCGCGATCCTCCTGTCTCTGCCTCCCAAGCGCGGGGATGACAAGCGTGCGCCACCACGCCCGGCTATCTGGAACTTTAAAACTCTGTTTAGTATCCTGTCTGAAAATAAGATGCCTGGCAAATTAAATACATAAGATATTTGTTTACTGTCTATGCATGTTCCTATCTGTAAATGTATTATCTACACGATGCCAGAATTGTCTTATATAAATAAGTGGACACACACCAGGGGTAGCTTGGGGGTAGAAAGCCCCTGGTTTTCATCTCTAGTGCCACAAAAAGAAGTAAAATAAAAATTAATATATTAAATACAGATTTGAACCCTATAAACGATTTTATTATATATCAATTTTTGTCTTTAATTATTCGTAATGTTTTTGTTTTTACCATTTTTATGGAATAACAGTGATTTAAGTAAATAGTTTTTTTTCTTTTTTCTTTTTTTTTTTTGTGGTACTGGGGTTGCAACCCAGGGGCATTCTACCTCTGAGCTACACCCCCAGCCCTATTTTTTATTCTTTGTTTTTGAAACAAGGTTTCACTATATTGCAGAAAGCCTCACTAAGTAGCTGAGACTGTCCACAAACCTGCGATCCTCCTGTCTCAGCCTTCCAAGTGCTGGGTTACAAGCGTGTGCCACCATGCCCGACTAATAACAGTCATTTAAAATAAAATCTTTTTAAGCCGGGTGTGGTGGCGCACGCTTGTAATCCCCATGCTTGGGAGGCAGAGACAGGAGGATCGTGCAGGTTCGAAGCCAGCCTCGCTGGCTTAAGAGACCCTGTTTCCAAATTAAAAAAATATATATATATATAAATAGGTCTCGGAGTGTAGCCCAGAGGTAGAAGGGTTTCCAGGAACCCCAGTACCACCAAAAAAATAAAAAAATAAAAATTTTATTTATAATGTTATTTATTAAAATATTTCTATAAATGTTCTATTATATATTTAGTTTTTATACTTAAAATAATATTTATAAACAACTTTATTTGCTTTTTCTGTACCAATGCTAAATAATTAAGGGCCTTTAAAATGACAATAGAGCTGGGCACGGTGGCGCACGCTTGTAATCCCAGCATTTGGGAGGCTGAGACAGGAGAATCATGGTTTGCAGAAAGCCTCAGCTACTTACCGAGGCCCTTTGCAAATCAGTGAGAACCTGTTTTTTATTGTTGTTGTTGTTTGTTTGTTTGTTGAGTTTTTTCCCAGGTCTGAGGATGGAACTCAAAGGAATTCGACCTCCAAGTTACACCCTCTGCCCTAATTTTTATTCTTTATTTTGAAACAGGGTTTCACTATGTTGCGGAGGGCCTAAGTGGCCGAGGCTGTCCGCGAACCATGATCCCCTGGTGTCAGCCTCCTAAATGCTGGGATTACAAGCGTGCACCACCATGCCCAGCATGAGAACCTGTTTCCAAATAAAGAATAAAAAATAGGGCTGTAGCTCAGAGGTAGAATGCCCCTGGGTTCCATCCCCAGTACAAAAAACAAAAAAAAAAAAACAAAAACCAAAAAACAATAGCCAGACATGGTAGTGCATGCTTGTAATCCCAGCATTCGGGAGACTGAAACAGGAGGATCAATTCACAGCCATCCTCAGCTACTTAGGTTCTTTGCAACTCAGTGAGACTCTTTCAAAATAAAGAGCAATCCCAGTATTTGGGAGGCTGAGATGGAAGGATCGCAGTTTGCCGACAGCCTTAGCTACTTACTGAGGCCCTCTATAACTCAGTGAGACCCTGTTTCAAAATACACAATAGAAAATAGGGCTAAGGGTATAACTCGGAGGTAGAATGCCCCTGGGTTCCAACCCTAGTACCAAAAACCTAAAAAGTGCTGAGCCTTGTGGCCATGCCTGTATTCCCAGTACTTTGAAGGCTGATATAGGAGGGTTGCAGGTTTGAGGCCAGCCTCAGCAACCTAGAGATACCCTCAATAATATAACAAGACATTGTTTCAAAATAAAATTTGAGCCAAATGGCCAGGCGTGGTGGCACATGCTTGTAATCCCAGCGCTTGGGAGACAGAGACAGGAGGATCGCACCATTCTGAAGCCAGCCTCAGCTACTTAGTGAAACCCTTTATCCAAATAAAATATATTTAAAAAATAGGTCTGGGAGTGTAGCCTGAAGGTAGAAAAGCCCCTGGGTTCCACCACCAGTACCACACACACAAAAAAAGAGCCGAGCATAATGGCACATGCCTGTAATCTCAGTACTTCAGAGGCTGAGATAGGACGATCCCAGGTTCAAGGCCAGTCTCAGCAACTTAGTGAGATCCTGTTTCAAAATTAAAGAAAAAAGCCAGATGTGGTGGCACACACCTGTAGTCTTCAGTACTTGGGAGGCTGAGATAGGATCACAGGTTTGAAGCTAGGCTCAGGAACTTAGACTCTGTTTCAAAATAAAAATAACAAAGGGCTAGAGTGGTGACGCATGTGTGGTGATGCATGCTTAGAATTCCGGCATTTGGGAGCCTGAGACAGGAGGATTGTGGTTCGCGGCCAGCCTCAGCTATTACTTAGTGGAGCCCTCCGCAACTTAGTGAGACTCTGTTTCAAAATAAAGAATAAAAAATAGGGCTGGGGGTAAGATAAATAAAATAAAATAACTTGGAGGTTAATAATAAAATAAATAAATAATAAATAAATAAATAAAATAATAAAATAAAATAGCTTGGAGGTAAGATGTCCCCGAATTCAATCCCCAGTTCTGCTCAAAAAATGGGGGAGGGGGGTCTGAGGTGTAGTAAGAGGCAAAATACCCCTCAGTTCCATCCCCAGTGCCACAAAATAAAAGATTAAAAGAACTAGTGCTGGGCTCTGTACCAGAAGGGATGACAAGATGAAAAAATACTCTCCAGACTGGTACTGAAGAAGTTAAGACGGGAGAAGGCAAGAGAGCCAACCCCACGAACAAAACTCAGCGCTTCCATTTATTTCATGTTTACAAAGTTATGATCAGGTCATCAAGTTCTTGTTCGTCCCTAGATACAGATGTAGAGAATGGCATTAGTATATTCTAGAAGGTGAGTTTTGTTTGGCATTTTGCTAGGGAATTGGAGATCGCTGCCTGCATCTTTCTCCTTAGGGCGGCCTTCCGTCCTTCAGCAAAAGCAAGCCGGAACAATTACAGAACAGAGTAAAGTAGCTTAGATAATGAAGGTGTATCAATCAAAGTCACGGTTTTCAGTTCCCTCAAGAACAGCAGCTTTCTGAGGCCAGGCATGGTGGTGCGCACTTGTAGTCCCAGTACTTGGGAGGCTGAAACAGGAGGATGACAGGTTCGCAGCCAGCCTCGGCTACTTAATGAGCCCCTTCACAACTTAGCGAGACCCTGTAACAAAATAAAGAATAAAAAATAGGGGTGGGGCGTAGCTCAGAGGTAGAATGAATGCCCCTGGGTTCCATCCCCAGTGCCGAAAAAAATAAAGGCAGCTTTTTGCTAAAGCAAGTTATAGCATCAATCCTTCAACCAATGCTTTTTAGATTTAGAATGTTTTCCCACATTTTCCCCCTATTTTGTTTTGGAGATGATACAGCTTTATGAAGGTCACAAATTTTTCTCTTGTTTTGTGATGGTGTTTAATCATGTCCTGGAGCCTCTTAGTTACAAGAAGAATGAATAGAATTAATATAGTAAATCCTATCCATTCCCAAATGTTTAAGTTCAGTCCAGAAAACCATGTTGGAGGATTAGTCCACTGGAGGGATTCCTGTAGGATGTGTGTGTGTGTGTGTGTGTGTGTGTGTGTGTGTGTGGTACTGGGGGTGGAACCCAGAGGCTTTCTACTCAGGGCTATACTCCCAGACCTATTTTATATTTTATTTGGACACAGGGTCTCACTAAGTTGCTGAGAGCCTCACTAAGTAGCTGAGGCTGGCTTCGAACCTATGCGATCCTCCTGTCTCAGCCTCCCAAGCGCAGGGATTACAAGCATGCACCACCACGCCTGGCTCCTGTAGGATCTCTAACATGGTGTCTGATGGTCCTGGACCTGCAAAACCTCAAGAGGAGAAGATGGATCTATTTGGAAAACAAATATAACGTCATAGTTACACAGAAGTTAACTTTCACTTTAGAGGAGAAATTTTGAGTCCAAGGTTCAGGAAGATAACTATAAAAAAAGACACAGCAGGAAATTATCTTAATAAAACCTTATTGTAAACCCATTAATTTTTAAAAATATAACCAACTTTTTCACACATGAAAAATTCTTTTCATAAGCTTCATCCTCTACAAACATTCTGCAACTTACTCAAACCTTCTGTGACCTTTTTAAATTTTTGTTTATTTATTTATTTTTAGCAGAACTGGAGATTGAACCCAGGGGAATTATACCCCATCCGTATTTTTAAATTATTTATTTGGAAAAAGAGTCTCACTAAGTTTCAGAGGACCTCAGCAAGTACCTGAAGCTGGTTGCAAACCCATGATCCTGTCTCAGCCACCCAAGTACTAAGATCCCAAGTATGTGCACCATGCCCAGCTTTGCAACTTACTTTTTTTTTTTTTTCAGAACTGGAGATGGAACCCAGGGGCATTCTACCTCCAAGTTATATCCCCAGCCTTATTTTATTTGAAATAGGGTCTTACTAAGTTGCTGAGAGCTTCACTAAGTATCTGATGCTGGCAACAAACATGTGATTCTCCTGTCCAAGTAATGGGATTACAAGCCTGCAGCACCAGGTCCAGCTTGCAACTTGCATTTGTTTATTTATTTATTTATTTATTTATTTATTTATTTATTTATTTATTTTTGTGCATCTGGGGATAGAACCCAGGGGCATTCAACCTCTGAACTACACTCCCTGCCCTATATTTTATTCTTTATTTTGAAACAGGGTCTCACTAAGTTACAGAGGGCCTCATTAAGTAGCCAGTCTCAGCCTCCTGAATGCTGGGGTTACAAGCGTGTGCCACCACGCCTGGCTGCTTTTAAACTTCTGATTTTACCCCAGTGTTCCTTTTCTCATTTTGGATAATCTTTAGGATAAACTTTATCTTACAACATCCTTTTTTTTTTTTAACCATCAGTGCAGCCTTTCTCTCAGACATACACCCTGAGTCTGAGTAACATTAGACTCAGGTTTATTAAGAGGAAGGAGGTCCCCTTGCCCGAATTCTCTTTAACAGAGCTGAAAATCCCCATGTCTCTACCCTTCAGGAGGAGGTAGGTGAGCAGAAGTCCCTAGTTCTAGCAGCAAGCCAAGCAAAAGGTGGAGGACATGTGTGCCTCCTCATTACAGAGGCCCACAGATCCTGTCTACTTCTCTGACCCTGCCCTCAGGCAGGCTCAGACGTCAGTGGGCTCCCAGCCTTGGTTCTGCCTCTTTACCAAACACCCTCTGTCCTGACACAATTACTAACAGCATGTGTTCTCCAAAGACCAGACAGGCATTCGAAGGGGTCATTCTTGTCATGATGTAGCCGGAAACCATGCTGACCAGCTCAGAGATGGCAGTGGCCACCTGCTCATCATTCTCAAGATCTCCAGATGATGCCAGCACTGCACCTTCACTCACCACCAGGGAGCTGAGCTGGCCTGGGATTCACTGCAGCCCCTGGACCAGTGCAGAAATCATCGCAACCTTAGGTGCTCACAACATCCTTTTTGATCCTGCAAATATTTCCCTTTTTTTTTTTTTTTTTTTTTTTTAGTCCTCATCAAAAATTTTCATGCTTTAACATCTCTCTCATTCCTACATATTGATTTCTTTCTCTCATATATATTTTTTAAATTTACATTTGAACAATCCTTACGACATTTTTATTTTATTTATTTATTTTGGTAGTGGGAATTGAACACAGAAGCATCGTACCTTTGAGCTATACCACAACTCTTTTATTTTTGTCTTGAAACAGGTCTTGCTAAATTGTTGAGAGTCTCGCTACTTTACTAGCGCTGGTCTCAAATCTGTGACCCTCCTTTCTCAGCCTCCCAAGTATAGGGATTACAGGCATGTGCCACCAGGCCTGGCTATTATAGCATTTTTATATTGGAATTTTATTTTCCTCAGTGAAAATAGAGATAAAGAGATCAAAGTTAAAGTGAGGCATGGTGACACATGCTTGTAATCCCAGTACTTGGGAGGCTATGACAGGAGGATTGCAGATTTGAGGACAATCTAAGCAACTTACCCTCTGCAACTTACTTAGTGAGACACTGTTTCAAAATAAAATAGGGCTTGAAGTGTAGCTCAAGGTACAATGTTCCTGGGTTCAATCTCTCTAGTATGAGAGAGAGAGAGGTATTTATTTTGTGTATTGGGGATTTAACCCAGGGGCATTCTATCTCTGAGTTACACCCCCACCCCTATTTTTATTTTTATTTTCAAATAGGGTCATGCTAAGTTGGTGAGAGTCTTACTACTTGCTGAGGCTACGGTCAAACCTGTGATTCTCCTGTCTCAGCCTCCCTAGTACTAGGATTATAGGCCTGCGCCATCACACTGTCTTCAGTTATATTTTATAAAAAGAAACAAAGTAAGAGTATCTATTTGTTTAAGTCTTACGGTGGCCTAGGTTTTAAGGAGACACAGTTCTTTCTTTGATTTTAGTCTCAGATGAGTCCAAAAGCCAACCCATGGATGTTTACATTTCAGCTAGAATTGACTAAAATAAACTCAACTAGTAAAATAAACTCAAATAGCAAAATTAAATTACTGTAAGCAGAAAGATAGCAATAAAAGTACTATGCCCCTGGGTTCAATCCCAAGACCACAGACAAACAAACAAAATTTATAAAACAACACATGGTGAATTATAAAAGAGAGCAAATACCCCTCTTTTCAGTAAGGTGACTGACTGAGGCTTTTCATGATGTAGTGTCCCTCCACTCCATCACTGCAGCCTCCCAGGTAAGAACTGGTATGATTAGTAAAAACGCCAGTGGACTCACCCCTCAGTGCATCACAGAGAGGGAGACGCCGCACGACAGGGAATAGCAACTGACATGCCCAGTGAACACCAACCCTGTCAGACAGTGCAGGGCCACACGATCAGGTATGGCTTCTGCAGAGATTTATTACAAGTCATTACATTTAATGTGGTGGTCTCTGGAAAGATAGGCACTCACACAAGCATAATGTAGTTTTTGCTAATATAAGTGAAGGACAAATTAAGATTAAAAAATTCGCTGGGAAGCCGGGCGTGGTGGCGCACGCTTGTAATCCCCGCACTTGGGAGGCAGAGACAGGAGGATCGCGCAGGTTCGAAGCTAGCCCCGCGCGCTGGCTTAGGAGACCCTGTTTCCAAATAAAAATGCAAAAATAGGTCTGGGAGTGTAGCCCGGAGGTAGAAGGGCTTCCAGAAACCCCAGTACCACCCCCCCAAAAAAAAATTAAGATTAGATTATTTGGATCAATATGTGTAATTGGAATTTTATGTATAAGCATTATCAACTAAAACAGGTGTGTGATGGCTTGTGAGAGACTCAGGCAGCAAAGAATTTTTTCCCGCCGGGCGTGGTGGCGCACGCTTGTAATCCCCGCGCTTGGGAGGCTGAGACAGGAGGATCGCACAGGTTCAAAGCCAGCCTCAGCTACTTAGTGAGGCTCTCAGCAACGTAGTGAGACCCTGTTTCCAAATAAAATATAAAATAGGTCTGGGAGTATAGCTCGGAGGTAGAAAGCCTCTGGGTTCCATCCCCAGTACCACCAAAAAAAAAAAAAAAAGAATTTTTTCCCAAGGACAAAGTCTGGGCCCTAAGATTAAGTTCAAACTGACCTTAGTTTGAGCCAACATATAAGATTAGGTTCAAGCTGACCTTGTGATATAAGACAAAGCTGACTTTCTATGATTCATTAAATGTCTGGCACCCTGCCCTGAGGTCTTTTTCTTTTAAATTTTCCTGCTCACGTGAATATGGTTTTTTCTGTCCTGCATGCAAAAAAGTATAAAAGATTGTTGTAAGTTCTGAATAAACGGAGACTGAGCTCGTGTGGCAATTCTTCTCTCATTTCAACCTCGGCTCTTTTCTCACTGGCACACGAACCCGACTCATGCTAGGGCTGGACCCCGGCAGCAGCGGGTGGAGCTCAGGGGTAGAATGCCCCTGGGTTCTATCCCCAGTACCAAAAAAAAAAAAAAAAACCCACACACACAAAAAAAAAAAACCAGGTAGATGAGAGAGAATTTTGAAGCACGCAAGGCCCTGCTTCAAAGTGATAGAACAGAAGAGATAAAATTTTAGGAAGAAAAGAGATAAATTGGGAAGAAAAACTGCCACATGTGTGAGGCCAGGCTGAATTGGCTACTCTGACCCACAGCTGTTTTGTGTTCCAGAGCCCATTTGCTTAGGTTAACCAGGCCTTTAAAATCACAATGGGCCAGCTTCGCATCTGAAAGGCATTTCCCAGTGTGCGCCCCTAACCAAGCCCCTCGGCATCGTGAATGTCTATTTAAAAAAGACTGTGAAATCTCCAGGGTGCCGCCTCTCTCTCCCACCTCCAGGTGGCCCGCATTTCCTTGAAGCCTTGAAACCTTTCTTGGAATTAAACCCGTCTTTTCTCTGACTGATGAATGTCGAAATTCTTTTGGCCACAGAAGCCAAGAACCCACAGAAATTATTGTGATGACCCATGATATAATCCGGGGCCCTATGTGGGGGTTTAAAGAAAACTGACAGTAAGTCTCCTAAAAAATGCTTGCGGCTTTCTCATTTCCGTCTTTAAATGTTTTATTTGTGTGCATGTGTATACGTGTGTGTGTGTGTGTGTGTGTGTGTGTGTGTGTGTGTGTGTGTAATATCCCTGTCTTTCACTGATCAACAGAGTGCAAATTGGGCCTGCCCTCCAGCCACAGTTCCCCATTCTGGGTGATACGAAGATTTTCAGTGCCGTGCAGACCAAAGGGCAGGGAGAGCGCAGCTGACGCCGTCCTTAGAGACTGGCAAGTCTCTGGACTCACACTGCACTCGTACTGCACAGAGGATCGACTGGTCCTCTTCAGTTACCTTTTCTTTTCTTCTTTTACTTTGTTGCATCTCCTATGAGCTTCTTAGCTTGTTAAACCTAATCACTAGCTATGGAATTTATGATATCTCTCCCTCCCTCTCCCTCTCCCTCTCCCTCTCTCTCTCCCTCCCTTTTCCTGGCTAAGTCCATTTTCTCTCAGAAAATGAGTGCTTAAAAAGTGTCCCGCCGGGCGTGGTGGCGCACGCTTGTGATCCCCGCGCTTGGGAGGCTGAGACAGGAGGATCGCACGGGTTCGAAGCCAGCCTCAGCTACTGAGTGAGGCTCTCAGCAACTCAGTGAGACCCTGTTTCCAAATAAAGTATAAAATAGGTCTGGGAGTGTAGCCCGGAGGTAGAAAGCCTCTGGGTTCCACCCCCAATACTACCAAAAAGAAAAAAAAAAAAAAAGGGGTCAAAGAAGCCGGGCGTGGTGGCCCAGGCTTGTAATCCCAGTTTGTAATCCCAGCATTTGGGAGACTGAGACCGGAGGATCGCAGTTCGCGTCGCGGACAGCCTCAGCTACTTAGTGAGGCCCTCTGCAACTCAGTGAGACCCGGTTCCAAAATAAGGAATAAAGCTGGGCGTGGTTGTGCACGCTTGTAATCCCAGCATTCAGGAGGCTGAGACAGGAGGATCGCGGGTTCTCAAACAGCCTCAGCCTACTTAGTGAGGCCCTCTGCAACACAGTAAAACCCAGTTTCAAATTAAAGAATAAAAAATTGGGCAGGGGATGTAGCTCAGAGGTTAAATCTCTATGGGTTCCATCCTCAGACACACACACACACACACACACACACACACACACACACACAAAAATTGTCAAAGAAGCCGGGCATGATGGCACATGCTTGTAATCCCAGCATTTGGGAGGCCGAGACAGAAGGATTGGGGTTCGCAGACAGCCTCAGCTACTTAGCGAGGTTCTCTGCAACTCAGACCCTTTCTCAAAATACAGAATAACAAATAGGGCCGGGGGTGTAGCTCGGAGGTAGAATGCCCCTGGGTTCCATCCCCAGTATGGTAAAGAAAAAAAAAAAAAGCGTCAAAGATATGATTCACTCTATTAGGCATAACAGTCCATTTCTGAGACACTGGTCTGGAAAACACAAAAGGAAGTGGTCCTCCAGCGTCTTCCAACAGCACCACGGCTCTTTAACTGCGGAGTCTACCGAGTAAGGGGATGGGACTGTGGCTTAAACACTAGAGAAGCTGCCTCCAAAAAAAGCACCACATGTATTTAGACCTGACACACTTTACGGGCAAATCTGTTGACTCCCCGTCTTTTCATGTTTATCATGTGCTAGTTATCTGCATCTGTAATTACAGTTGACAGGGGGCGCTTTGATGATTTTGACTAAATTGAAAAAAAATGTATGAGGGTGTTTTTTTTCTCTTTAAAAGCCTACCTTGCCTATACTGTGCAATTAAGACGAAACAGCGCCGCCTACTGGGAACAGAAATTGTCTACATTGTTCTTTGTTTTACTTTCAGAAAACCTTGACAAGAGGCATCCCTCTTTTCTAGTTAAGGAAAAGAACAGCTATATGTATATGTAAATCCTTTTGTTTCATCTAGAAAATATCCTCCAGTTCTCAGAAAAAGACATTTGCAAGTTATGTAAGAAGTGCTCACTCTGAGCCGGGCGTGGTGGCGCACGCTTCTAATCCAGCATTCCAGAGGCTGAGACCGGAGGATGGCGGCTTCCAGAAGGCCTCAGCTACTTAGTGAGGCCCTCCGCAACTTACTAAGACCCTGTTTCAAAATAATGAATGAAAAGTAGAGCAGGGGGTGTAGCTTGGAGTCGAATGACCCAGACTCGCAAAACAAAAAAAAAAAATTTTTTTTTCTCATTCTGTTGGTTTTGTTTTGTTTTGTTGCAGGTCTGGGGATGGAACTCAGGAGCACTGCAAAAAAAAAAAAGTCATGGAAGATTGACATTTTCCCCTCAGGTTGAGCTAATTAGTATTATATTGTCTGTTCCTATTTGATGATTAAACTGCAATGTGTGTGTGTGGTGCTGGGGATGGAACCCAGAGGCTTTCTACCTCCGGGCTATACTCCCAGACCTATTTTCTATTTTATTTGGACACAGGGTCTAAGTTGCTGAGAGCCTCACTATGTAGTTGAGGCTGGCTTTGAACCTGCGCGATCCTCCTTTCTCAGCCTCCCAAGTGCGCCACCTCACCCGGCCCCGGCCCCGGTTTTTTTTAGGATTTTTTAGTTTTTTTTTTTTTAGGTCTGGTGATGGAACCCAGGGGCATTCTACTGTTGTGCTTTGCTTTAAGCGCTTTGTTTTTAAGTTAGATATTTTAAGGCTTAGTTTAAATTTTACTAATATAAAATTTGTTATAATCATTAGTAATATCGATAATTTAGTGTTTTTAGAAATTATGTTGTAATAGAGTTTAAAGTTTAATCTGAAGTTTTATTTTAGTCTTAAATTTAAGTTTTTAGCTTAACTTCCTCTTAAAATTTTAAGCCCAGGCACAGGGCGGGAAATAGCTTACAGGGAAATTCCCAAGATAGTTAAGAACAACAGATAAGAGATCCTCTGCCCAGGCCCCTGTTATCTTAAAAAAAAAGTCTCTATAAGTTGCTTTAAAGTATAGAAAAGGATATGATATGCTTTTAATTAAATACTTCGGTTTTAGTCTGAATTAATAGTATAGATGTGTTAAGATGTTTTGAATAAATATGGTGTGACCAATGAATTAGCAGACCCTTAGAGAGTGTGCTTTAATAGAGTTTTAGCCCAGCCCTGAATAATGCTGACTCTATCTTAAAAGTTTTAAAAGAAGAATCAGGCACCGTGCAGGAGTGGGAGGAAGAGCCAGCCTGGAGCCTGATCCACTGCCCTTGTGTCTGAACAAACATTCCATAGATAAGAAATCCTCTTCTGTGCTTTGTCAAGTGATATTATTATTATTATTATTATTATTATTATTATTATATTATTACTATTATTTTGAGGGTCTGGGGAAGGAACCCAGAGGCATTTGACCTCAGAGCTACACCCCCTGCCCTATTTTTTATTCTTTTTTTTGGTGGTACTGGGGGTGGAACCCAGAGGCTTTCTACCTCCGGGCTATACTCCCAGACCTTTTTTATATTTTATTTGGACACAGGGTCTCACTAAGTTGCTGAGAGCCTCACTAAGTAGCTGAGGCTGGCTTTGAACCTGTGCGATCCTCCAGTCTCAGCCTCCCAAGCGTGGGGATTACAAGCGTGCGCCACCACGCCCGGCTTTATTCTTTATTTTGAAACAGAGTCTCACTAAGTTGCGGAGGGCCTAAGTAGCTGAAGCTGTCAGCAAACCACGATCCTCTGGTCTCAGCCTCCCGGATGCTGGGATGACAGGTATAAACCACCACTCCCGGCTTCCGGTTCTTAATTATGCCAGAGCCTCCAGCCCCTCTGTTAAAAAGGGGATTTAATGTCATACTAACTTAGGTACAAGCCTTACCTTAGTTCTGTTTGAAATTACACCTCTTTTTGTCTCATCCCTCTAGAAAAGCCCCAGAAGTGAAGCAAGCGTGGTGGCACACCCTTGTAATTCAGGCATTTGGGAGGCTGAGGCAACCACAGACGTCTGCTAGCTGATGGATTGGACCAAACAGCAATCAATCTAACCACACCCGGAACTGGGCGGGACCACCCTGGTGGGCATGCGCACAAATGGTTCTTTTTTTTTTTCCTTCTTTTGTAGGGAGGGAGGTAACCAGGAGTTGAATCCAGGCATGCTGTATCTCCAAGGTACATCCAACCCTACTTTACTTTTTCTTATGAATCGAGGTTTCGCTAAATTGCTGAGACTCAAATTGCTGAGGCTGGCCAGGCGTAGTGGCCCACGCTTGTAATCCCAGTACTTGGGGAGGCTGAGACACGAGGTTCCCCCCAGCCAACCTCGGCTACTTAGTGAGGCCCTCCACAATTTAGTGAGACAGTTTCAAAATAAACGGTATGGTGGCGCACGCTTGTAACCCCAGCACGGACAGCCTCAGCTACTTATCGAGGCCCTCTGTAACTGAGTGAGACCCTGTTTCAAAATAAAGAATAAATAATAGGGCAGGGGGTGTAGCTCGGAGGTAGAATGCTCCTGGCTTCCATCCCCAGACCCGCCCAAAACAAACAAACAAAATAAAGAATTATAAATTGGGCTGGGGGTGTAGCCCGGCGGTAGAATACTCCTGGGTTCCATCCCCCGCACCAGAAAGAAGAAAAAAATTTCTGAGGCTGGCTTCGAAAGCCGCAGTCCTCTAGCCTCAGCCTCCCAAAGGCTAACCCTTTGCATTCTTATCTTTTCCTTAATTTCTAATGATTACCATGAGCGTTCTATTGAGCTGTGTTCCCCGAAGGGGCCGCCCAGGGTCTAGAGAATCCTATAGCTATTTATTGCCTCCTCTAAATAGCACCAGGAGCCCTGTAAGCAGGAAACCTCAGCTGTGTGGGTGGCCCCGGGTGGGCTTCTGCTCTGCTACAAGCCTTCTGCCAACGCAACTCTTGGGCCCCAGTTTCCACCACGTGGTCAGGAACCCGGAAAGCTGGCGCAGAGGGCTCCCCTGTCCCATCTCGGAGCGGGCACGGACAGTAAGGGATCTGAGACCCTCCCAGAGAAGCTGAGGCGCCCCTCGCCTGGGCTCCGGGGTGCCAAGGATTCGGTTTTGGGGGCACCCACACCCGGAAAAGGCATATCCTTCTAGGAGTCTCCCCTTGCCAAAGTGCATCCTTAACCCTGGTCCCTCTCCTGCGCAGACACCTCCCGTGGCCAACCCAATAAAGTCTACTCTCGGGCTCTGGGAGCCCCCAGCGCCAGACAGGCAGCCCAGGTCTTGGGTTCAAAGGCCCCAGCGTCGCCTCCCGGGCCCACCCAAGGCCGCCGCGTCCCCCAGGGTCCCCAGCGAGGCTCGGACACTGGTGTCAACTGTTTATTGATGGGTGTGTGCAGGGGCGGGGGGCCGGGGCGGCGGGGGCCGGGGGGCGCAGCGGCTCCACGCGCAGCCACAGCCCGCCCTCGGCTCGCAGCACCAGCTCCGGCTTTCTGCGCGGCTCGGAGGCGTCGGGGAGGAGGCGGACGCGCAGCAGGGTCAGCGCCAGCGCCGCCTTCAGCTCCGCCATGGCGAACGCCTGCCCGATGCAGTTCCTGGGGGCGGGCGGGCGGGGTGGGGGCCCTGAGCACCGGGACCCAAGCCCGGGCTGCAGCCCACCCCACCTGCCTGGACCCCTGTGGGCGTGCACACCCCGGGGCCGGGCGCAGACCCCAGCACAGGGCTCTCAGCACATGGTACCCTATTCCTGGAGCGTGATGGGGAGTGATTGAATCCAGGGGCATTTTCCCTCCCGAGCTATACCCCCAGCCCTATTTTTATTTTGAAACAGGATCTCATAGGTTGATGAGTCTCACTACTCCCCGAGACTGGTTTCCAACCCGCAACCCTCCTGTCTCAGCCTCCCAAGTACTAGATTTTTAAGCGCATGCCAACCACAGGAATGCACATGTTCCAGGAATCTTGGGGAGGAGCTCCAAGGAGCACCCCCTTGCCTGAGATCTTATTCAACCTTCAGAACCATGAAACTGGTGCCCAGCCGCCGGGCCTGGGGCTCCTTCTGCAACCACCCTCGCAGTCCCGGCCTCCAGACCCCCAACGCCCTCACCTGGGCCCAGCAGAGAAGGGAATAAAAGCCAGAGGCGACCTCTTCTGGGGGTTTCCTGGGTCAAAGCGAAAGGGGTCGTAGACCTGGGGGTGAGGGGACACAGGGCTGCTGGGTGTGGTCTCAGCACAGCCGGCCACCCCCAGAAAAGACTTCCAGGTCAACCCTATTCCTCGGTAGGTCCCAGGGATGGGGGCAGGGGGGCAGCACCTCAGGGTCCGGCCAGACTGAAGGGTTGTGATGGATTCCAAAGATGCTGATGGCGCAGATGATCCCTGCCAGAGATCGGAGGGGACAGTGAGGACCAGGGCCTCGCTGCCCCACGGACCACCGTCACGCCCAGGAGCCGCCTCCCTCTGCCAAGGGGCACCTTTGGGGATGACCCGGCCATCCGGGAGCACAACGTCCTGGGCACAGCAGCGGGAGATGGCAGGGATGGGGGGATGCAGCCGGAGACTCTCCTTGATACACATGGTTAGGAAGGGCAACTGGGCCAGGTCGTCCCTAAGGAACCCCCAAATTATCCAGGTCAGAAAAGGTTCCCCTGGCCTCACCAGGGGGACCCTCTTACACACGTCCCTTGACCCTTTGTCCAATAACACAATTCCAGATGCATCAAAGATTTAAGCAAAGGAAATAAAAATCACAAAAATACTAGAAGAAAATCCAATATTTTCAGAAATGTTTCTTTTTTTTCCTTCTTCTTCTTCTTTTTGTTGTACTGGGGATTGAACTCAGGGGCATTCTACCTCTGAGCTACACCTCCAGCCCAATTTTATTTTTTATTTTGAAACAAAGTCTCACTAAGTTGCTATGGCTGGTCTTAAACCTGTGATTCTCCTGTCTCAGTGTCCCAAGTACTGGGATTACAAGCGTGTACCACCATGCACAGCTCAGACGTGTTTCTGAGCAAATAAAACATTCAGAAGATATCCTGCAGCTGGGTGTGATGGTGCATGCTTACAATCTCAGTACTTGGGAGTCCGAGACAGAAGGATTACAGGTTTGCAGCCAGCCTCAGGTACTCAATGAGGCTCTTCTCTGCAATTTAGATCCTGTTTCAAAACAATAAAAACTATGACTGGGACTGTAGCTTGGGTTCAATCTCCAGGACCAGAAGGAGAGAGGAGGAGGAGGAGGAGGAAGAGGAGGAGGAGGAGGAAGAGGAAGAGGAGGAAGAGGAAGAGGAGGAAGAGGAAGACCTTCTGATGACAAGCTGCCTGAAGTCCTAGTACTTTGGAGGCTGAGAGAAGGGTTGAAGAATTGAGGTCACCCTCAACAATTTAGCAAGACCTTCAGCACCTTAGTGATACCCTGTTTTTTTCCCCTTTGGTCTTCCTTTCTTTTTTTCTTATGTGTGTGAATGTCTATGGGACTGGAGATTGAACCCAAGACATTCCACCTTTGAGCTACTTTCTTGGCCCTGTTTCAACCTCCAAGATTACTGGTGTGGGCCACCATGCCCATCTGATGCCCTATTTTGAAATGTAAAAAAATGAAAATGGCTGGGAGTGTAGCTTAGAAGTGGAATGCCCCTGGGTTCACTCTCCCTCCAGTATAAAAAAACTACAGAAGGGGAGCTCAACAAATATTAAAAACTATCCCAAAAGCATAGTAATAAAAATGAAATGAAACTATGGTGCTGAACCAAGCACAGCTGAACGCCTCCTCTCCACCCCTCAGCCCCTTGCCAAGTCTGTACCCTGGGCCTCCCAGTACCTGGCTCATTCCCCCACCACTTTCCCTGGCAGCCCCCAGCCAGGGGCCAAGTGTGGGCATCCCCTAGTGCCAACCAGCCCAATGTGGAGAAGTTTAAACATTATCATATGGGGAGATTTCTGCTGAACTGTAGAAGAGTGAAGGTCTTGGGTGCAAAGTGCCGGTTTAGGCAGGAGAGTGAGGGCGAGGAGGACTGAACCGCAGGCTGGCCTCTGTTCTATTTATGGCGTCACTGATTCTATGCAGCCCTGGGTGGGGAGATGCCCTTCAACTTATAAAGGGGAACAAGAAGTCCAAAAAGGAAAATGGGTTTTGCTAATATCACCTAGCCAGAGCGTGAGGCAATGGATCTGGACTCTCAGAGCGCTCTGTCCACAAAAGCTACATGTCCCTCGCTGGCCAGGCTGGGTACCAGCCCCACCTCTGGGCTCAGGCCCCACTCCCACCAGCCAATATGGAGGACTCAGCACTAACCTCTCCCCTCGCCCTCCCAGGAGCACAGCAAGGCCAGGGCTCAGGATCGGCCCGGGACCCGCACACTCACCACTCGATCTCCTGGGGCTCCCGGTCCCTCAGCAGCTCCTGCACCTCCTGCCGGCAGCGCTCCTGGTGCTCCGGGTGCCTCGCCAGGTTGTACAGGACCCAGGAGAGGCCACTGGCCGTGGTATCCTGGCCTGAGGGGCAGCCGGGCAGCCGTGGGTCTCTGGGCTGCTTCAGCACCGGAGGGTGGACAGCGCCCACCCAGGGAGGCCCAGGGAGGATGGGGAAGGGAGGTTGGCACAAGAAGGGACCCAGGGGCCACCCGCCACGATGGAGGGGCCCGCCCCTGTGCCCCACACTGGGACCCTCACCCCCAAACATGAAGGTGTCGGCCTCCGCTCGGATGTCCTCGTCAGACAAGGCCTTGCCGTTTTCATCCTGAGACGGCGCGAGACCCTCGAGTCACACCAGGTTTAGGAGCCTGAGTCTAACCCGGCACTGCCTCTGAACGCCCATCGTGCACACAGGGCCTCCCTGGTCATCTGCAGAGCCTGCCCACGCCTCCCCCGGGCCTCCCGCAGCCTCCTGCCCCAGCAGCCTCACAGAGTCACCTCTGCCGCTTGTCTCCGACTCTCTCCAGCGCCCTCTGGATCGAGTCCAAGCGCCTCAACCTGACACTGAACACGGTCCACACAGCCTGGCGTTCAGAAGTCAGAGGAGCCCACCTTGGCCAGCAGGAGGAGGTCGATGAAGTCCACAGTCTTGGTCTTGGCCTTGGCCTTGAGGAAGTCCTCTGCAGCCTGGCCTGCGAGGGCGCGCCGCCGCTCCTGGATGACAGCGTTGGTGAAACGGTGCACCAGGTCGCAGGCCCTGCGGAAGCGCCGCCCGTCGGGAGTGAGGTAATACAGGGCGTCCAGGTACAGGAGGGGCTGCTGGTGCCGCTTCAGGATGAGGGCGCTCAGCTCCAGGATGGCGGCGATGTACTCGCTGGGTTTCCTGCAGGGCGAGGAGAGTGGAAAGCAGCTCCCTAGCACACGTGAAACCCAGGAGCGGTGCCCAGCCCGGACCCAGCACAGGTGCCCTGCAGAAAACTGTGCCCGCTAAGCGTGATTCTCTTCACCTCCAGCTCCCCGCGCTGCCCGGGCCCAGGTGTCTGGGCCAGAGCGTGGCACCGCACATCTCCTCTCTTCCAGCATCTGGACCTCCCATCCTCCCACAGTTCCTTCCAAATGCGTCCCGTGGTCTCCACTGAGCTCAGACCCCCTCTCCAGGTCTTCTGACATCCCCTGTCTACACAGCAATCAGACCTCAATCACAGTTGACTTTATATAGTCAGACTCTCATCTGCTCAGATGCCTTCCCGGCTCCCTGGGAACCTCAGGACAAGGTCCACAGCCCCCTGCCTGGCTCTCCACTGCCCCTACGGTCCAGCCACTCCACCCGCCAACCTCACCTCCGAGGCTCTGCTTCTTGTCCTCACTCCAGCACCTCATCCTCCCCGCAAGGACCCGGCTCTCTCCCTCCCTCAAAGCCAGTCCCGCCCAGCTCCTCCAGGAAGCCTCCTCTGGCCCCGCCCTCCCACGGCTCCACGCCCTGTGGCCCTGGTTCCCAGGCCCCAGCCAAGACTCACTCCTGACAGTTGCTATCACACTCCTGACAGTTGCCGTTGAAGCCGAAGACACACTTCTGCAGACTGTCCAAGGTCATGAGGCTGATGTGCTCGAACATGTCCAGGCGGGCGCTGCCCTCCGAGACCAGACGCTCCCACTTGTCCTGGACAGAGAAGGGGACGGAGCTGGGGCCGGGCCTTGGTCCCTCTGATCCCTCCCCAGCCCCGACCATCAGGATGGAACCTGGCTCAGGTCCCCTGCCCCAGGTCCCCGAGCCCAGGGAGGCCCGGGCTTGGTGGGAGCAGGAGCTGTGGGTCTGAGGAGAGGAAGCCCAAAGCCGGGGCGGGAGCCCTGAGTATCAGTCCCAGCTGCGCCCACTCTGTGCCCCTGGTCATCGCACCCATGTTCCTCCTAGGCCTCCCACCCCGTCAAATCTTCAGTGAAAGGTAAGCTGAGCCGCTTTGATGTGAGATTAGCCAGGAGGGAATCCCACCCCATGACCCCTAGCTCCATCCCTGCTGGGCAAATTTGGACAAATAGGGTGACCTCTCCAACCCTGGGCTTCACTGTCCACAGCGTGGCTGTCAGAGTCATGCACATGACATCAGACAAGGTGTTGTGGAGCTGCCATATTATTCCTGGCTTGTAGGAAGTGCTGGAGAAATGTCAGCCCGCGTAACCACCATCCTTAGCGTAGTGGTGGCTGACTACAGATATGGCCCCAACTTCTGAATCCTTAGGCTTTGTGGTGGGACTGCAGCTCCTTCCATCACAAGGTGGCCCTTGGGTCTGAGGATGGAACCCAGGGGCATTCTACCTCCCAGCTACACCTCCAGCCCTATTTCTTTCTTTCTTTCTTTCTTTCTTTCTTTCTTTCTTTCTTTCTTTCTTTCTTTCTTTCTTTCTTTGGTGGTGCTGGGGTTCCTGGAAGCCCTTCTACCTTTGGGCTACACTCCCAGACCTATTTTACAAGTTTTTATTTTTGGAAACAGGGTCTCTTAAGCCAGCACGGCTGGCTTTGAACCTGCGCGATCCTCCCGATCCTCCCGTCCCAAGCGCGCCTCTGCCTCCCAAGCGCGGGGATTACAAGCATGTGCCACCACGCCCGGCCTTTTATTCTTTATTTTGAAACAAGGTCTCGCTGAGTTCCAAAGGGCCTCACTAAGTAGCTGAGGCTGTCCACGAACCTAGATCCTCCTTTCTCAGCCTCCCAAATGCTGGGATTACCAGCGTGTGCCACCACGCCCAGGTTCCTTTTTCTTTTTCTTTTTTAATAATGGGAATTGAACTCAGGGGCACTCTACCACTAAGCTATACCCCAAGCCCCCCCTTTTTTGTGCTACTGGGGAATGAACCCAGGGGCATTCTACCTCTGAGCTACACTCCCAACTCTATTGTTTTTTTTTCTTTTTTTTCTTTTTCTTTTGGTGGTACTGGGGTTCCTGGAAGCCCTTCTACCTCCGGGCTACACTCCCAGACCTATTTTTACACTTTTATTTGGAAACAGGGTCTCCTAAGCCAGCGCGCGTGGCTGGCTTCGAACCTGCGCGATCCTCCTGTCTCTGCCTCCCAAGCGCGGGGATTACAAGCGTGCGCCACCACGCCCGGCCTTATTGTATTTTTTAATTGGAAACAGGTCTTACTAAGTTGCTGAGGCTGTCCTTGAACCTGCGACCCTCCCGTCTCAGCCTCCGAGTACTGGGATCTCAGGTGTGTGCCACTGGCTTCTTCCATTTTATGGGTGAGGAAACTGAGGCTTACAGAGGAAAAGCAAGATCCCGAAGCCACCCCACAGAAACAGCGGCGACCAGCCCTCTCCCTTCCTGGAGGAGGCCGGAGCAGGGCGGACCCGGAGACCCAGGACTCACAAGCATGGTGTTCACACTCTGGTTGAAGATCTTCACGTAGGGCTTCAGGATATTGAAATGGAAGGCGGGCGTGAGCAGGCGACGGTGGCGGCTCCACTTGTCTCCGGCGCTCAGCAGGAGCCCATTCCCTGGTAGGACGGCCATGGCCATGGGTGGGCAGGGCAGCGGCTTCCCCGCCCCAAGGCTGTCCCGGCCCCTTGCCTGTGGCTACTCACCCAGCCAGGGCCTCAGGAAGCTGTAGAAGATCACCTTCTTGGGCATGATGGTGTCTGGCATGGGAGATGCAGCGTGGGGAACAGAGAACAGACAGGCTGTCCGCCAAGCCCGCCCTTCCTCCCCTGCCCAGCGCAGCAGAGACAGAGGGAGGAAAGGGCGCCTATAGCAGCAGGCCGCGGGCAAAGAGCCGGGCATGGTGGCGCACGCTTGTAATCCCCGCGCTTGGGAGGCTGAGACAGGTCCAGATGTAACCAGAACCCAGGTGTCGGTGAACCTGGGTCAAGATGTGACCACAGGGCGGGCATCACGCAGACAGGCTCCCAACATGGGCAGACAGGCCCGAGGCCACACAGGTGGGTGCAGGGAGACCGAGGCCGGGCCTCACTGCTGCAGCCCCTGCCCTGCCTGCCCCTGAGCCCCTGTTATCCTGAGCAACACTGCAAGGCACAGGTGGTGCAGAAGGAGCCCAGCGGGTGGAGCTGCGTCCTGTGAGCAGCAGTGCGACGCCAGCAGCGGCGGCTGCCCTGTGGCTCGGGGCCTGGCAGCAGGCACAGGAGGGACCTTACAGGCGCTGGTCCCCATCACCTGCTCCTGTTCTAACACCTCCTC
Organism: Muscardinus avellanarius; assembly: GCF_963383645.1. Lineage (NCBI taxonomy): Eukaryota > Metazoa > Chordata > Mammalia > Rodentia > Gliridae > Muscardinus > Muscardinus avellanarius. The sequence continues at coordinate 52,899,100 of NC_137804.1, read as the reverse complement.
CTCATCGACCCTGACCCAGCCCCAGCGCCTCCTCCCCCAGGACACCTCCGCTGCCCAGCAGAGAGCTGGCTTCTGCGCCAGGGTCACAGCCCACCTGCCCCCTGCTGACCCCATGAGGTGGGGACGTCTATCTTGATTCATCTCCTGGAGATAGAGGCTTCCTCCAGGACAGAAGCCCTGGGGTGCAGGAGGTGTGGCATTAGTGGGGAAGGAGACAGTGAAGTGGGGCAGTGAGTAAACGGAAGGAAGAGGAAGAAGGCTGGGAGCTGAGGGGCGGGGCCGGGCGCTGCAGAGGAGTGTGGGCAGCGTGTTGGGGGCCCCTGGACAAGGAGGTGCCCCCCCACTGAGCTCCACAGGGTACCTGAGGCCCGAAGGACACACCGGGCCAGGTCGGGGTGGCACAGGGTGACGACGGGGAGGAGGGGGCCCAGACGCCTCTTGAAGCCCTGGGGGTAGGTGGCCACCAGCCTGGCCAGATCCTTCAAGCTCTGCTCCGTGTGAGTCACCTGTGGGCGAGGCGGGAGCAGTCACACCTGAGGTATCTGTCAGGCGGCGGGAACCGAGACAGCTGGCCGTTCATGACTCCCGTTCATGACTCCCGGGAGTGTCTGGAAAGTGATTCCAGGGTAGGTGGGCGTTTGCATCTGGAGTGGGAACCCCGGGGTCCCAGAACATAAAGGACCAGGAAGAGCGATTCGCTCTCCATCTCTGCAGCGGGGACCCCCTCCCCTCCCCTCCCCCACCTACTGAGATGCTATTCCCAAATTAATGAAATGGAGTTGGGGCTGTAGTTCAGAGGTAGAAGGCCTCTGAGTTGAATTCCCAGTAACACACACACACACATACACACACACAGATTACAATGTAAATTTCTATCACCTAGGTTTTTTGTTGTTTGTTTGTGGTATTAGGAATTGACCCAGAGGCATGCTACTTCCAACCTCTGCTTACAGCCTGTGTGTGTGTGTGTGTGTGTGTGTGTGTGTGTGTGTGTGTGTGTGTAACTGGGGATGGAACCCAGGTGCATTCTACCTCCAAGCTACACCCCCAGCCCCATTTTTTATTCTTTATTTTGAATCACGGTCTCACTGAGTTGCAAAGGGCCTAAGTAGCTGAGGCTGGCCACAAACCGGGATCCTTCTGTCTCAGCCTCCCAAATGCTGGGATTACAAGCGTGCGCCACCACGCCCAGCTTGAAACCTTGTTTCAGTACAAAAAAGTAAGCCTGGCATAGTGGCACAGGCCTGTAATTTCAGTACTTGGGAGGCTGAGACACGAGGAATGAAGGTTCAAGGACAGCCTAGGCAAGTAGTGTGGCTCTCATCAACCTAGCAAGATCCTGTTTCAAAATAAAAATAAAATAGGGCTGGGGTGTAGAATGCCCCTCAGTTCAATCCTTGGTGGAAGGAAGGAAGGAAGGAAGGAAGGAAGGAAGAAAGGAAGGAAGGAAGGAAGGAAGGATCTCAGCCGGGCGTGGTGGCGTACTCTTGTAATCCCAGCATTGGGAGGCTGAGACCAGAAGATCACAGTTTGTGGACACCCTCAGGTACGTAGTGAGGCCCCCACAATTTAGTGAGACCGTTTCAAAATAAAAAATAAAAAATGGGGTAGAGGATGTAGCTCGGAGGTCGAATGTGCCTGGGTTCCATTTCCAGACCTGCAAAAGAAAGGAAGGAAGGAAGAAAGAAAGAAAGAAAGAAGAAAAGAAAGAAAGAAAAAGAAAAAAGAAACAGGATCTCACTGGGTTGCTGAGAATCTTGCTGTGTTGCTGAAGTCGGCCTCACACCGGATCCTCCCGTCTTGGCCTCCCAAGTACTGCGATTACAGGCGTGCGCCACCACACCTGACTCGCCTGGTATTTTCACTGTACTTTACTCTATGTTTAGATACACAAGTACTTTATTCTATATATGAATACCTATTGATACTTTGGTGGGGAGGGTACTAGGGAGTGGAGCCAGGAGCCCTCTACCTCTGAGCTACAACCCCAGCTCTGTTTGTTAATTGTTTGGAAATAAGGAAGGTCTCACTAAATTGTTGAGGTTGATCTCGAACCTGGGATCCTCTTGTCTCTGTTTCCCAAGTACTGGGGTTACAGGTGTGCATCGCCACTCTCTGCTTTTAGATATACAGTTAACTTTTAGATGCATAGATACTTTGAGATACATAAATACCCTATCCCATGTTTTGATACTTCTAAATACATAAATAGATACTTTGATTTCTTTACTTATTTATTTGTTTATTTTCAGTACTGGGGAGGGAATCCAGGGGCATTCTACCTCTGAGCTACATCCCCCAGCCCTATTTTTTATTCTTTGTTTTGAAACAGGGTCTCACTGAGTTGCAGAGGGCCTCACTAAGTAGCTGAGGCTGTCCGCGAACCGTGATCCTCCTGTCTCAGCCTCCCGAATGCCGGGATTACAAGCGTGTGCCACCACGCCCAGCTTTATTCTTTATTTTGAAGCAGAGTCTCACTGAGTTGCCAAGGGCCTCACTAAGTAGCTGAGGCTGGCCGCCAAACTTTGATCCTCCTGTCTCAGCCTCCCAAGTACTGGGATTACAAACATGTGTGCCACCATGTCCAGCAAATAGATACTTTTAGATACATAAATACCTTATCCCATGTATAGATATGTTTGTTTGTTTGTTTATTGTCTTGTTTGTGTGATACTGAGGATTAAACCCAGAGGCATTCTATCTCAGAGCTATACTCCCAGACTTTTTTTTTTTTTAAAACAGTGTCTCACTAGGTTGCTGTAAGTCTCACTACTTGCTGAGGCTGGCCTCAAACCTGTTAACCTCCTATCTCCACCTCCTAAATACTGGGATTACAGGTGTGTGTCTCATACCTTTAGATACATACATATAATTGGCCCCACCCTGCTTCAGGACCTTTTTCATGATAGTCTTGGTAAATCCAAGGGAGCAGATAAAAATATGGGCTGGACGTGGGGTGCACTTCTGTAACCCTGGTAACTTGAGAGGCTGAGATAAGAGGATCATCACAGGTTGGATGCTAGCCTCTGTAATTTAGGGAGACCCTGTTTCAAAATAAGAAATAAGAGAGTTGGAGTGTAGTGGCACACTTGTAATCCCAGCACTTGGGAGGCTGAAGCAGGAGGATCTCAGGCTCAAGGCCAGCCTCAGCAACTTGGGAGGCCCTCTGCAACTCAGTGAGACCCTGGTTCAAAATAAAGAATAAAGCCGGGCTTGGTGGCGCACGCTTGTCATCCCCACGCTTGGGAGGCTGAGACAGGAGGATCGCACAGGTTCGAAGCGAGCCGCGCGCGCTGGCTTAGGAGACCCTGTTTCCAAATAAAAATGTAAAAATAGGTCTGGGAGTGTAGCCCCAAGGTAGAAGGGCTTCCAGCAACCCCAGTACCACCAAAAATAAAAAATAAAAAAAAAAAAAAAATAGGGCTTGGGGTATAGCTCGGACATAGAATGCCCCTGGATTCAATCCCCAGTACTGCAAAAATAAATAAATGGAAATAAAAATAAAATTGGGCTGGGGTGTAGCTCAGAGGTAGAACGCCCCTGGGTTCTATCTAGAAATTGTTTGTTTGTTTGTTTCTTTCTTTCTTTCTTTTTCTTTTTTTTTTTATGGTACTGGGTATTTAACCTCAAAGTTTTCTACTTCCAAGTTATACCCTCAGCTCAATTTTCTTTCTTTCTTTTTTTTTTTTGGTGCTGGAGATGGAACCCAGGGGTATTCTACCTCCAAGCTACATGCAGCCCTATTTTTTATTCTTCCTTCCTTCCTTCCTTCCTTCCTTCCTGTGTGTGTGTGTGTGTGTGATACTGGGTGTAGAGGAACCCAGGGGCTTTCTACCTCTGGCCTACACTCCCAGACCTATTTTATATGTTATTTGGAAACAGGGTCTCACTAAGTTGCTGAGAGCCTCACTAAGTAGCTGAGGCTGGCTTCGAACCTGTGCGATCCTCCTGTCTCAGCCTCCCAAGTGCAGGGATTACAAATGTGCACCACCATGCCTGGCCAGGGTGGGTTTTTAATTTCCTTATCTTTTGGTCCTGGGAGTGGTCCAGCCCCAGCAGCAGCCCCCGGGGGCGGGGGAGGCCACGGGAGCCAGGAGACCAGGGCAGAACACTTTTAAGTGTCATCCTCAGAGCAGGGAGGCTTCAGCCAAGAAGTGGCAGGATCTGAACTAGATTCCAAGAGTCCCTGCAAGCCTCAGTTCTCTCCTCTGCAGTAGCACAGGCCTGTGATCCCAGTACTTGGGAGGCTGAGAGAGGATTACAGGTTCAAGGCCAGCCTTGGTAATGTGATGAGGCCCTCAGTCATTTGGTGGAACCCTGTTTCAAAATTTAAAAAAAAAAAAGGCTGGGCCAGTGGCTCAGAGGTATAATGCCCCTGGGTCTAGTCCCACCAGGAAGGAAGGAAGGAAGGAAGGAAGGAAGGAAGGAAGGAAGGAAGGAAGGGTCCTTTTTTACAGATCAGAGAATGGCCTGGTATCTGAGACAAGGATGGTGAGGAGTCGGCTTGGGGGCAGCATTTGGGAGTAGGTGCCAGTCCTCAGGTTACAGGGTGGACAGGGGACAGGACACGCCTGGCAGGACAGCAAGGAGGGGCCGCCCTGCGCCTCACTCTCCATGTCCTGGCCCCCAGATGCCCCCTGAACCCCATTCCCGACCCCTCAGATGGAAATTCATCCACCCAGGTGTCCCTGACCATTGCCACCCTCACCTGATTTAGGTGGCCCCAAAACCAGCTCTTCTTGGGGGGTTGCGGGAAACAGCGCAGGCGACGAGAGTTGTCGTAAAAGGTGTGGGTCCAGGTGAGGATGCGGGCCAGGAGCCAGGCGGCGCCCGCCAGCGGCAACAACAGCCAAGGCGTGGCAGCCAGGGTTCCCACCAGCTGTAGCATCCTGCCGGGAAGGGGCACAGAAGGCCAGCCACTAAGTTCCAGGAAAGGGGCAGGGAGTGCCAGGCACCCCAGGAAAAGAGCTAGGAGTGGCGAGTCCTGGGGGCAAGGCCGGCAGGCTCAGAGGGGAGACTGAGAAATCAGGTGGATGGAGTGGGGCGGGGTCAGGAATGTCCTCTCCCCCTCCTTCTTCTCTGCTGCTAGGACCTTACTGGTGGGTCAGTCCTGATACCCTGGGGATGCTGGGACGGGCTGGTCTGTTCCTGCCTTCTCCCTGCCCAGCAGCAAGGAGAAAACCAAGGTTATGGGGCCTGAGTCCTGAGAGCCCAAGGCACTGGTTCTGAGTCACATAGAACTTTCAGGATCCTTCCCTTGATTGTATCCTGAGCTGTAATCAGATCCTTCAGTTTAAACTCAGAAGAACATTCCATGCCTGCCAGGGGTGCAAAACACCCTCCCTGCTATCAAGGGGCAGGCATTTAGCGGGGTGAGTAGCCATGATCAAATGTATAATGGAACAGCCAGGCGTGGTGGCGCACGCTTGTAATCCCAGCATTCGGGAGGCTGAGACAGGAGAATCGCGGTTCGCAGACAGCCTCAGCTACTTAGTGAGTCCCTCTGCAATTCAGTGAGACCCTGTTTCAAAATAAAGAATAAAAAATAGGGCTGGGGTGCCGGCCATGGTGGCGCACGCTTGTAATCCCCGCGCTTGGGAGGTGGAGACAGGAGGATCGTGCAGGTTCGAAGCCAGCCGCGCTGGCGTAAGAGACCCTGTTTCAAAAATATAAAAATAGGTCTGGGAGTGTAGCCCCAGAGGTAAAAGGGCTTCCAGGAACCCCAGTACCACCAAAAAAAAAATAAGGCTGGGGGTGTAGCTCAGAGGTACAATGCCCTGGGTTCCATCCCCAGACCCACACAAAATAAATTTATTTATAAAAAGGAATGGCCAGGCGTGGTAGTACTCGCCGATGACCCCAGTACCTGGGAGGCTGAGACCGGAGGATCACAGGTTCAAGAATATCTTTTGCAAAAAAGTGAGGCCCTATTTCAAAAATTAAAAAATAAGCCAGGTGTGATGGCGCACGGTTGTAATCCCAGTACATGGGAGGCTGAGACAGGAGGATTGCGCAGGTTTGAAGCCAGCCTCAGCTACTTAGTGAGGCTCTCAGCAACTTAGTGAGACCATTTTCAAATATAAATATAAAATAGGTCTGAGAGTATAGCCCAGAGGTAAAATGTCCCTGGGTTCCATCCCCAGTACCACAAAAAATAAAAAATAGCCGTGCATGGTGGCACACACTTGTAATCCAGTATTTAGGAGGCTGAGACAGGAGGGTCGCAGGTTCACGGCCAGCCTCAGCTAGAGAGATCCTTTACAATTTAGTGAAATTCTGTTTCAAAATAGAATGCCCCTGGGTTTCTTCCCCAGAACCACACATACACAATAAAAGTAGCCCAAATTCTTGCAATTGCTATCTCAGTGATCTTTACAGTGAGAAGACAGGCATCTTACCATCTTCTCTTGATCACTCCTTGTTTCAAAAAGCCTCTTCCTTGAGATAAACACAGGTTCACACAGCCATAAAAATACCTACAAAGTGAAAGGTCCAAGAATTGCCCACCAACCTTAGAACACAACCAACCAGATACAAGGACAAACAAGTACAACCAATAATGTTAAAACATGCATCCACACACGTCAGAGCCTGCTCTGCCTTTCCCACCCACCTTGGCTGGGCCAGGCTTATCTCTGCACTGAAGAATCTGCCTGGAGAGCAGATTACCCTGGCCTTGTTTGCTCATCTAGCTCAGAGATATGGGGATGGGGTCCCATTTACAAAGACCTTGGCTGGCAAGCTGGAGATTAGAGGCTTTGACCTTGTGGGTCCCCTACCCTCGTCCTTGAATCCTGCAACCTGGGCAGCTGGGCTTATGGATCTTCATTCTATTTCCAATCCTACCTTACTTCTATATCTTAACTCTATATTTTAATACCTTATTTCTAGCCTGGCGTGGTGGCGCACACTTGTAATCCCCGCGCTTGGGAGGCTGAGACAGGAGGATCGCGCAGGTTCGAAACCAGCCTCAGCTACTTAGTGAGGCTCTCAGCAACTTAGTGAGACCCTGTTTCCAAATAAAATATATATAAAAAAAAGGTCTGGGAGTATAGCCCGGAGGTAGAAAGCCTCTGGGTTCCACCCCCAGTACCACCAAAACAAAACAAAAAAACAAAACAATACCTTATTTCTAATCCTAATATGGAAGAAGACTTCTCTAGTTAACTTCTCATACTGGGGGAAAAGCACTTCTTCTAGCCGGCTTTCCAGCACCCCTACAAAAGGAGTCACTCACCCCCGGGGAGCCCAGCAAGGCTCCTCTTTGAACTCACCTGAGGCTTCAAGCCAAGCACCCACTTATTTTTGCCCCTGACACCTACCTCTGCACCCCTCCGGTTTCATCTCCTTCGCCTCCTCCATCCCTGACATTTTTGTTTGTTTGTTTGTTTGTTTGTTTGTTTGTTTTGTTTGATGGTACTGGGGATGGAACCCAGGGGCCTTCTTCTACCTCCGGGCTATACTCCCAGACCTATTTTATATTTTATTTGGAAACAGGGTCTCTTAAGCCAGCTGAGGCTGACTTCGAGCCTGAGCGATCCTGTCTCACCCTCCCAAGCGCAGAGATTACAAGAAGCTTGCTCCACCACACCCGGCCTTATTTTATTTATTTATTTATTTATTTATTTATTTATTGGTGGTACTGGGGGTGGAACCCAGAGGCTTTCTACCTCTGGGCTACACTCCCAGACCTATTTTATATTTTATTTGGAAACAGGGTCTCACTAAGTTGCTGTGAGCCTCACTAAGTAGCTGAGGCTGGCTTCGAACCTGTGGGATCCTCCTGTCTCTGCCTCCCAAGCAAGGGGGGGGGGTTTACAAGCGGGCGCCACCACGCCTGGCTTCCCTGACTTGTTTTTACCTCCTCCCAACCCCCACCCCAGGCCCCAAGTGCCCAACTTTAACTGGAAGGGAAGGATGATTGGGTAAAGATATCTTTATTTTATTTTTTATATTGAGGGTTGAACCAGGGGCTTCTCCACCCAAACTACGCCCGCACTCCTTTTTTATTTATTTATTTTTTTGGTTCTGGGGGTGGAACCCAGGGGGATTTGACCTCCAAGCTACACCTTCTTCCCTATTTTTTATTCTTTATTTTGAAACGGGGTCTCACTAAGCTGCAGAGGGCCTCACTAAGTAGCTGAGGCTGTCCAAGAACCACAATCCTCCTGTCTCAGCCTCCCGAATGTTGGGATTACAAGCATGCGCCGCCATGCCCGGCTTTTATTTTTTATTTGAAACAGGATCTCACTTAGAGGTCAGCCTCTAACCTGTTCTCTTACCTGAGACTCCCAAACCCTGGGGTTATGGGCGTGCACCATCCCACCCAGCTGCTTAATTAAGAAGAGCTTCCAAGGTGGTTTTAGCAAGGACGAGTGAAGGTCTCTCGGAATTATAGATGTTTGTCAGTGTTGATCTGGCCCATCTTTACGACCTGGCAAGCTTCCAACTCAGGGACCAGCTTGTACCGCAGCTTAGCAACACTCTTGCGCATGCGTACTGCTCCATAGCCGATTTGGGTCTAGGTGTTAACACACACACACACACACACACACACACACACACACACACACACACACACACACAGTACGCCCTGTCTCTCCAGTGACCTTGTCAAGGTCCTCGTGGGTATCCACACCTTCAGTCCCCGGATGCTTCCTCTTGGCTCTGTGAGTTCAGTGAACACCGCAGAGACTGTGGATCAGAGGGAAGGAGTCTAGAGCGGAGAAGCTCAGGGATTTCCTGGCCCAGTTTCCAACATCAGCAGTAGATTGTCTCACTCAGGAGAGAGTCTCCAGCCGGGCCTGGTGGCGCACGCCTGTAATCCCCGCGCTTGGGAGGCTGAGACAGGAGGATCGCGCAGGTTCGAAGCCAGCCTCAGCTACTTAGTGAGGCTCTCAGCAACTTAGTGAGACCCTGTTTCCAAATAAAATGTAAAAATAGGTCTGGGAGTATAGCTCGGAGGTAGAAAGCCCCTGGGTTCCACCCCCAGTACCACCACCAAAAAAAGTAGAGTCTCAGCTGGGCATGGTGGCACACGCCTGTACTCCCAGTACTTTGGAGGCTGAGACAGGAGGATCACAGGTTGGAAGCTAGTCACAGCAACTTGTGGGGCTTGTGAGGCCCTCCAGAATGCCTGAGGGGGGTGTATCTCAGAGGTAAAATGCCCCTGGCTTCAACCCCCAGTACTGCAAAATAAATAAATGGAAGTAAAAATAAAAGTGGGCTGGGGGTGTAGCTCAGAGGTAGAGGAGAGAGAGAGAGAGAGAGAGAGAGAGAGAGAGAGAGAGAGAGAGAGAAAGAGAGAAAGAAGAGAGTGGGACACAGCGGGGCGCACATCTGTAATCCCAGTACTTAGAAGACTGAGACAGGAGGATCGCGGGTTCCCAGCCAGCCTCAGCTACTTAGGCCTTATGCAATTTAGTGAGACCCTGTTTCAAATTAAGAATAAAAAATAGAAACAAATAGGGCTGGGGATGTAGCTCGGAGCTTCAACACACACACACACACACACACACACACACACACACACACACATCCTCTTTTCTCATAAGAAGGCGAGTTATCTGACACAATTTTTGCATCTGAATTCTCTAGAAAGCTCAGCCACCCACCAGAGCTTCCCGCCTTCCTGGAATTGGGAGTTGAAGCGGACTTTCCAGAATCTTCTGGGGATCATTCTGGCCTCCGGGGCTCTAAGTCCCATGGCTGCTAATTTTTCTCTCTGACAAAGGAAGTGGGCGAAAAGAAATTCTCTGTTGTAAGAATCTTATTTGATGACTCTATGGATAAATGCAAGATTAATTAACCAGAGGTGCTGGTTGGAGTCCAGGCGTGCACAGGAGAGGAGGGGGGTGTCTCTCAGACCCTGAAAGCAGGCTCGAGAGCCAACAACTGTACTTCTTGTGGTCTAGGTATGATTATTTTCTGGTACTGGGGATTGAACCTAGGGTCATTCATCTCTAAGCTACACCCCACGTTTGTTTATTTATTTATTTATTTTTGCGGTACTGGGGATGGAACCCAGGGGCATTCTACCTCCGAGTGACACCCCCAGCCCTATATTCTTTATTTTGAAACAGGGTCTCACTGAGTTGCAAAGGGCCTCACTAAGTAGCTGAGGAAGGCTGGCAGCGAACCGGGATCCTCCTATCTCAGCCTCCCAAATGCTGGGTTTACAAGCGTGTGCCACCACGCCCAGCTCTAATTTTTTATTTTGGAGCCAGTTTTCACTAAATTGCTGAGGCCGGCCTCCAACCTGCAATTTTCCTGTCTTAACCTCCCAAGTACCGGGGACACAGGTGAGCGCCAACACGGCCGGCTCCCCGGTGGTCTCCACAGGCAGAAAACCCCATGTTGCAGGGGGTGCTGTACTGAGTTCAAGTTGTGTTTCAGGCCAGTCAACACCTCTTGGAGCCAAGCCAGCGCGCCCCGCCTGGCATTTTCTGGAGGCAGAGACTGGAGCGCTGCCGGTGGGCTCACAACCTCGAGCTGATGAGGGCGAGGTGCCAGACCTGGGTAAGTGCTCAGGGAGCCCCAGGGCAGGCTAGGCAAGAGTGCCCTGAGACTCCATTCACCCCCAGATGGTTTCTGCTCCAGGTCAGGTAGTAAGACAGTCATCAAACAGAGGAACCAGGTAGGACACCAAGCAATTACTTGGGGGAGCAGGTCCTGAGTGATCCATACTGCACGAGAGCAGAAAGTGAGAGGAGGGATAGCACGTGCATTGGAGTGCCCCCATGCCTGTCTGTCTGTCTGTCTGTCTGTCTATCTATCTCTCTATACTAGAGGCATTCTACCTGTGAGCTATACCCCCAGCCCTATTTTATTTATTTTATTTATTTACTTTTTTGTGGTACTGGGGAAGGAACCCAGGGGCTTTCACGTCCAGGCTACACTCCCAGACCTATTTTATATTTTATTTGGAAACAGGGTCTCCCTAAGTTGCTGAGAACCTCACTAAGTAGCTGAGGCTGGCTTTAAACCTCCTATCTCAGCCTCCCAATCTCGGGGATTATAGCCTATTTTTATTTTAAAACAGGGTCTATTTATTTATTTATTTATTTATTTATTTATTTATTTATTTTTGGTGGTACTGGGGTGGAACCCAGAGGCTTTCTACCTCCGGGCTATACTCCCAGACCTTTTTTATATTTTATTTGGAAACAGGGTCTCACTAAGTTGCTGAGAGCCTCACTAAGTAGCTGAGGCTGGCTTCGAACCCATGCGATCCTCCTGTCTCAGCCTCCCAAGCGTGGGGATTACAAGCGTGAGCCACCACGCCCGGCTAAAACAGGGTCTCTCTAAACCAGGCATGGTGGCACACGCTTGTAATCCTAGCTGAGACAGGAGAATTCATGGCCAGCCTCAGCTACTATTTAGTGAGGTCCTCTGCAATCAGTGAGACCCTGTTTCCAAATAAAGAATAAGAAAGAATAAAAAAATAGGGGTGGGATTAGCTCAAAGGTAGAATGCCCCTGGGTTTCATTCATCTCCAGTACTGAAAAAAAAAAAAAAAAAAGGTCTCTAGGTTGATGGGAATCTCACTACTTGCTGAGGCTGTCCTCAAATTGAGGACAGTTGAGGATTGCAGATTGAATACCTGCAATCCTCCTGTCTCAGCCTTCCCAGTGCTGAGATTACAGGTATGCACCATCACACCTGGCGACTCCCAGTCTTATTTATTTATTTATTTATGTATTTATTTACTTATTTGCAGGGGATGGAACCCAGGGGCATTTGACCTCTGAGCTATACCCCTTGCCCTAATTTTTTATTCTTTATTTTGAAACAGGGTCTCAGTAAGTTGCGGAAGGCCTCATTAAGTAGCTGAGGCTGTTCCTGAACTGCGATCCTCCTGTCTCAGCCTCCCAAATGCTAGGATTACAAGCATGCACCATCATGCCTGGTGTTTACTTATTTATTTATTTTGTGGAGCCAGAGATTGAATTCAGGGGCATTCTACCTCTAAGCTACACCCCTAGCCCTATTTTTCTTTTTTTCTTTTCTTTCTTTTTTTTTTTTTTTTAGTGGTACTGGGGTTGCTGGAAGCCCTTCTACCTCCAGACTACACTCCCAGACCTATTGTATATTTTTTGGAAACAGGGCCTACGCGATCCTCCTGTCTCTGCCTCCCAAGCGTGAGGATTACAAGCATGTGCCACCACGCCCAGCTATTTTTCATTCTTTATTTTGAAACAGGGCCTCACTAAATTGCAGAGGGCCTCACTAAGTAGCTAAGGCTGGCCGCGAACTTGTGATCCTCCTGTCTCAGCCTCTCAAGTACTGGGATTACAAGCATGCGCCACCACACCGGGCTCCCCCAGCTCTATTTCACCTTTATCTTGAAACAGGTCTCAGTAGGTTGATGAGATTCTTACTACTTGGTGAGGCCGTCTTCCAACCTATAATCCTCCTGTCTCAGCCTACCAAGTACTGGAATTACAAGCACGCACCACCACACCTGCCTTCACTTTTTATTTTTATTTTTTTTTTGGTGGTAGAACCCAGGGGCTTTCTACCTCCGGGCTATAGGCCCAGCCCTATTTTATACCTTATTTGGAAACAGGGTCTCACTAAGTTGCTGAGAGCCTCACTAAGTAGCTGAGGCTGGCTTCGAACCTGCGCGATCCTCCTGTCTCAGCCTCCCAAGCGCGGGGATTACAAGTGTGCGCCACCACACCCGGCTGTCTCTGTCTTTACAAGCCTTCTTTCTTTTTTCTTTTCTTCTCATTTTTTTTCTTTTCTTCTTTTTTGGTGGTGCTGGGGATTGGACTCAGGGCCATTCTGCCTCTGAGCTGTCTCCATTCTGCCTCCAAGCTCTTCTTTTCTTTCTCTCTCTGTGACCTCTCCCCTTCGGCGAGGTCACCAGTAATGGGACTCAAGGTATACTCTCAAACTAGGATGATTTCAGCTTGAGATCCCATCGACAAAGACGCCATTTGCAGATAAAATCAGATGTGTCAATTCCAAGTGGACGGGAGGGTGTTTTTTTTACTCAACCAAGCACAACCTGTTCCTGTCCTTGTGATCTCTGTTCTCTCATCCATCCCTAGCAACAAAAATAAATAAATAAAAAGCATTATCCAGAGCCAGGCGTGGTGGCGCACGCTTGTAATCCCAGCATTCCGGAGGCTGAGACAGGAGGATTGTGGTTCGTGACCAGACTCAGCTACTTAGTGAGACCTGGTGCAATTCAGTGAGACTCGGTTTCAAAATTAAAAGGATATGGCCGGGCGTGGTGGCTCATGCTTGTAATCCCTGCCCTTGGGAGGCTGAGACAGGAGGATCACACAGGTCAAAGCCAGCCTCAGCTACTTAGTGAGGCTGTCAGCAGCTTAGTGAGACCCTGTTTCCAAATAAAAATATAAAATAGGTCTGGGAGTATAGCCTGGAGGTAAAAAGTCCCTGGGTTCCACTCCCAGTACCACAAAAAAAAAAAACCAAAAAAAAAAAAAAATATATATATATATATATGAATAAAAAATAGAGCTGGGGGTATAGCTCAGAGGTAGAATGCCCCTGCATTCCATCCCCAGTATCACAAAACAAATAAATAAATAAATAAATAAATAAATAAATAAATAAAGCAGCTGGGCGTGATGGCGCATGCTTGTAATCCCAGCATTCGGGAGGCTGAGACCGGAGGATCGTGGTTCCTGGACAGCCTCAGCTACTTAGTGAGGCCCTCTGCAACTCAGTGAGACCCAATTTAAAAAAAAAAAAAAGAATAAAAAATAGGGCAGGGGTGTAGCTCAGAGGTTGAATGCCCCTGGGCCCCACCCTCAGACCCCCCAAAAATAAAAATAAAAATAAATAAATAAATAAAAAGCATTATCTAGCCCAAAATGTTAGTAGTGCCAAGGTGAAGAAATATTTCAGCTGTCTTGGCAGCCCTTTGTATTCCTAGCTTTTTGCCTGGTATATATTAATGCTTAGTAGAAGCAGGTGTGCTGGCACAGCCTGTGATCCTAGGACTTGGGAAGCTGAGACAAGAGGCTCCCACGTTCAAGGACAGCCTTAACAACTTAGAGACCTTGTCTCAAAATAAAAAATCAGCCGGGCGTGGTGACGCAGGCTTGTAATGTCAGTACTTGGGAGGCTGAGACAGGAGGATCGCGCAGGTTCGAAACCAGCCTCAGCTACTTAGGGAGGCTCTCAGCAACTTAGTGAGACCCTGTTTCCAAATAAAGTATAAAATCGGTCTGGGAGTGTAT